>NC_060139.1:660827341-661130372 GCF_021461385.2 Schistocerca piceifrons
AGGAATATGTGGAAAACACTGACGAGGAGAAGGGACAGAATAGATGACAGAGGGATAGAAAAACAGTTAAAATCGCTCAAAAGAGGAAAGGCCGCTGGACATGATGGGATACCAGTTTCATTTTACACAGAGTACGCGAAGGAACTTGCCCCCTTCTTGCAGCGGTGTACCGTAGGTCTCTAGAAGAGCGTAGCGTTCCAAAGGATTGGAAAAGGGCGCAAGTCATCCCCGTTTTGAAGAAGGGACGTCGAACAGATGTGCAGAACTATAGACCTATATCTCTAAAGTCGATCAGTTGTAGAATTTTGGAACACGTATTATGTTCGAGTATAATGACTTTTCTGGAGACTAGAAATCTACTCTGTAGGAATCAGCATGAGTTTCGAAAAAGACGATCATGTGAAACCCAGCTCGCGCTGTTCGTCCACGAGACTCAGAGGGCCATAGACACGAGTTCCCAGGTAGATGCCGTGTTTCTTGACTTCCGCAAGGCGATCGATACAGTTCCCCACAGTCGTTTAATGAACAAAGTAAGAGCATATGGACTATCAGACCAATTGTTTTCTGTGTGATTGGATTGAAGAGTTCCTAGATAACAGAACGCAGCATGTCATTCTCAATGGAGAGAAGTCTTCCGAAGTAACAGTTATTTCAGGTGTGCCACAGGGGAGTGTCGTAGGACCGTTGCTATTCACGATATACATAAATGACCTTGTGAATAACATCGGAAGTTCACTGAGGCTTCTTGCGGATGATGCTGTAGTATATCGAGAGGTTGTAAAATGGAAAATTGTACTGAAATGCAAGAGGATCTGCAGCGAATTGACGCGTGGTGCAGGGAATGGCAATTCAATCTCAATGTAGACAAGTGTAATGTGCTGCGAATACACAGAAAGATAGATCCTTTATCATTTAGCTACAATATAGCAGGTCAGCAACTGGAAGCAGTTATTTCCATAAATTATCTGGGAGTACGCATTAGGGGTGATTTAAAATGGAATGCTCATATAAAGTCGATCGTCGGTAAAGCAGATGCCAGACTGAGATTCATTGGAAGAATACAAGGAAATGCAATCCGAAAACAAAGGAAGTAGGTTACAGTACACTTGTTCGCCCACTACTTGAACACTGCTCACCATTGTGGGATCCGTACCAGATAGGGTTGATAGAAGAGATAGAGAAAATCCAACGGAGAGCAGCGCGCTTCGTTACAGGATCATTTAGTAATCGCGAAAGCATTGTGGAGATGATAGATAAACTCCAGTGGAAGACTCTGCAAGAGAGACGCTCAGTAGCTCGGTACGGGCTTTTGTTGAAGTTTCGAGAACATACCTTCACCGAGGAGTCAAGCAGTATATTGCTCCCTCCTATGTATATCTCGCGAAGAGACGATGAAGATAAAATCAGAGAGATTAGAGCCCACACAGAGGCATACCGACAATCTTTCTTTCCATGAACAATACGAGACTGGAATAGAAGGGAGAAGCGATAGAGGTACTCAACGTACCCTCCGCCACACACCGTCAGGTGGCTTGCGGAGTATGGATGTAGATGTAAATGTAGATGATAGGACATCTTTTAAGACATAAAGGAATGACTTCCATGGTACAAGAGGGACCTATAGAGGCCAAAAACTGTAGAGGAAGACAGGGGTTGGAGTACATCCAGCAAATAACTGAGGAAGTAAGTTGCAAGTTCTACTCTGTGATGAAGAGACTGGCACAGGAGAGGAATTTGTGGAGAGCCGCATCAAACCAGTCAGCAGACTGCTGATGGCTCAAAAAAGAGAAAAAGAAAAGAAAAGAAAAACTGATCCCTGCCTTCCGTGTTACAGAAGCGAACGGTCAGTGGGAAGAAAGGCAGTTGATAAATCAGTCAATTAGCTCTAATTTCCCGCAGTTTCTCGTTGTGGTTGTTTCGCTAGACATATGTGGGAGGACGCAATATATCGCCCGCCTCTTCGAGGAACATAATCTCTTGGAAATTCAATCGTGATGCAAAACGCATCTCTTGTAGCGTCTACTGCTGGAGTTGCCGAGCATCTCGTTAACGCTCTCACGCCAATTAAACGATCCCGTTACGAAACACGCCACTCTTCTGTGGAACTTGTCCCTCTCTTCCATTATGCCAAACTGGCAAGGGTTCCACGCTGATGAGCAATACTCCATAGTTGGTCAAACAATACTTTCGTAAGCCACTTCTTTCGTGGATCAATTACAGTTTCTTAAGATTCTTATTACGAATCTCAATCGGGCTTCTACTTTTCCTACTTTTCGTTTTATGTGGTCATTCCTCTTTTGTGGTCGCTCCTGTATGCATCTTTTCCGCAAAAAGAGCAAGTCATATTAATTAAGTCGGAAAACGTCACAAAACAAGTGAAGCATCGAAGAGTCTGTGGCTACAACAGTGTTCCACAAAACTCTGCGGGTTTTTATTTGTCACCACCATAAAGGGCTTCCAGGGAATGAATCCTCCATGGTTTGAAACACAAACGACGCCACGAAACATGACTGACAGACACATTAGGAACGGCGGTAGTATTGCTATGAAGATTCTTGTCACTTTGTTTACGTAGTAAGTTCTGATCCACTTTGTTTACATCATGAGAGCCGGGTCATTAACTTGACTTCATGACCCATATCCAGTTATCTATGATTTCATGGAGCCCTGCCCATTTGTCCCTCCCCTCCCCCTCTCTTCCCCTTTTCCAGCGAGTCTCAGCGTAGTATTAAAATGAGGCAGTATTTTAAAGTACTTTACAGAGTGTTCATAATCACCCGAAAGCTCTGAATTGTTTGCTCTATTTCAATCATAATTATATAAAACAGCACTTGTGTTCGTACAAAGCACTTACATAATGCTCAGAAGTATCCGAGCAATCTTTTTTGCATGATATTCAACTAAAACTTATGTAAAAGGTCTAAATTCCAGTATTTCAATGTGTTTTACACAGTGCGCAAAATGATCCAAATGCTCTTTTTTGTGACATTCAAAAGTATTTATCCAAAAAAATTACGTAAAGCAGCACTTGCATACATGCGAAGTTCGAGTGGAGCCGTAAATTAATAATTTTCCACATGTAATTTGTTTGCCGGATGTCACAAGTTAGACGACCACGAATCAGCAAGACTGGACTCGCTGACTAAACATTTTGCTGAACTCTTGTCTTGCTATCATCCATTCAGCGTAAGATGACACACATCGACAACAAAACTTAAACTCCACTTGTTGATGGGAGTGAACATTGTTTCCAAGACTAGCAATTAAGCGAAGATCAAAAGTGGCTGAACTTACTTTTTTAGAAGCTCAGTAATACGCTACTTCCAGTTCAACACCCAAAAATTCAGAGCATTCTACCCTATTTACTGAGCCCTGTCAGTGTGCTACATCAGTTGTTGGTATGACTCTATTAGTTGTACAGAAGTGAATGCAGTGTGTTTTATTAAAATTTAAGGATAGTCCGTTTGTGGATAACCACTTATAGCTCTGCGTAAAACGTCATTAACTACTGTTGCGTTCTCCTAATGGGATTTATTGTAATACTAGTATCATTAGCAAGAAGTACCAATTCTGGTTGTTTAATGTTAAGTGGGAGGTCGTTCACATCTATAAGGAATTGGAGTGGACCAAAACTGAACGCCGTGAAACTCTTTGTCATTTCTCTCCAGTCACTTTTCTACCTTTCTACAAAGATTTTGTTCACAGAGTATTAACAGAACACACAAAACTGCAACGAAGCATGTTGTGAAAGAAGAATGCATATTGTCTAGTTCAATTATCAGACAAAAGAAACGTATGGAAAAACAGATTCCGATCCACAATAATCGAAATTGTGAGTTCGACCACACTGCTCACAGTGACTCAGAACAGATGTGAAAACCTTGCATCGGTATCGTTGCCAAGCTACGGATTGTAGCAAATATTATCTTGCCTTTTACTGCTCGTACACGGAGAGCTGCAGGTCGCAATGAAGACGAGCCATTGCAGCTGCGACTGGAGATGATACACCACAGATATCGATCCATGGCTACAGTCTGCTCGCGACATCACGGTCGTGAACAACATGAGAAATTGGAATTTGCGTATTTGACAGGCAACTTTCAGTCTTCTTCTGCCTTCTTGCTAGACATTGTGCTACTTGAATGTACAAGCAGAAAAGTGTTAGTGGGTTCACAGTTACAACCGACGGAAGCAGAACAGTGTACTGGACTGCTCGCTCACCATCACACACACTCACGGATGGACTTGCCAGACAGCTTGGAGCGACCTGTCCATCAGATCATAGCGCCACACAAATGCACCCCCGAGTGCCTTAAATCCTTGAATACAATTAACCTTTTTGAGGCTCTAGGGAATTGTGAGCAACAGTAACAGAATCAGACTGAAAAATAACTCTAAGATAACCTTATTGAGATACTCAGACATCCTTGAAGGGGTAAAATAATTAAGACAATTCGACAGCTGTCGCAAACGTCTAATATTCCCTTAATTTTCATACAGTTATATCCAGAAAACTGAGCAGGACGATAAACGCCTTATCTATCAGTACTGCTTGTTTTTGCATTGTTTCAGAGGGCTGACCTAGCTATATGTGACTTGACCATAACGGAAGAAAGACAGTCTGCAGTCGACTTTACTATGCCATTTATGAATCTCGGTAAGTCATTACTATAATTTTCTGACAGATTATTCACAGTAAAATTTTTGAATATGCAATTCTCTACTGATATTGCACATGTTTTATTCATGGAGCAATGCATTTCCATTTTAGTATTGTATTATTGTAAATAATGTTAGAAGTAATACTAACATTTCAAAATTGTAACAGACAATATCGGTAATGCTTGCCATGCCTATAGCAGTCCTTGAAGTATAATACCCTTTGGATAGGTATACGAGACGACACTGCTAACTGCGGTTGAATGAAGCTTCTGCAAGCTCCGGACTTTTAAGTGCAGCCATTATCTTACCCCAAACAATCCCTGCATCGTGAAGCAGGGCGTAACTATGGACTATATGTGTTGTTGGAAGCTATGAGCAGTGGCGAAGCGAGAGCCCAGCGTTGTGGGTTTGCTGATGGCAAGAATGAGTGCCTGAATGTGGTGCTGCAACCCTGTAGTAGCAACGAAGGAAGGGTAAATAATGTATTCGAAACAGTGTTGCTGTTGAACGTCTGTTCCCAAAACGAATAGTGGTTTCTCCCTTGCGTCAGCGACTCTTGTATGGCTGGCTTTCCACACAGCTGCTAGTCCTCCATTACGTTTTTCTGCAGCTATGATTACAGATACCTTTTTGAAACCAGTGTTATCGGATACTGTCTCCAGTTGCCCATAGAGCGGTTCCCCCACAATTCCCTTGTTTAAGATAAAACTTTTGACAAGCATAATAATCTATGGCTCCCCAACTACTGTAATTTTCTATGAGGATGATTCTCTTGTCCTGGCAGTTGGAGGTTGAGAGGTATGACAGAAGTAATTTGTTTCTTCCGGTAACTACAAACCTGTTTTTTAAACAAATCCTCTTCTGTTTCCATTATCAAATTTATAGTGAAGTCAAAGAGTACCACGAACTCATCTAATTTGTGCTTGCATTCATCGAAGGTAAAAGTAACTGTTGCCATAGCTTCCACAATGTTCTGCACTGTTCTTTCGTGAATAAAGCACGAACTCACCTAGTATTGGACCAGAATTGTGACTGGTTTCAGGACTTTCTATGACGCAGAAATAAATCCGTCATTCTTAACTGGATGAACTCAACAGTTTTATAGGTAACTTCAGTAGTAATACAATGGAGTATTACAGGCCATTACTGTTTACGATATCTGTAAGTGATCAGGTGGATTGCCTCAGGAGTTCCACAATTCTTTTTGCAGATGTTGTTGCCTACGAGAAAGTGATAGCGCCAGAAGAGAGTAGCGAAATGTAGCCTATGGAGCATCAGTGACTGGTGGAGGGACTGACAGTTGACCTTGAATGTTAAAGAAATGTAACGTAGTGCACGTAAATGGGTGAAGGGTTCCATCATTGTTGGATTACATTACAGGTGAAAGATCACTGGAAACCATAAGAACTGTAAATACCTAGGAGTAACCATCTGGAGCGACCTAACGTGGAATGATCACGTAAAGTTAACTACAGGAAAAGCAAATCCCAGGGTGAGCTTCATTGGAAGAATTTTAAGGAAATGTATTCTGTCTATGGAGGAAGTGGCTTGCAAAACACTTGCCCAACAAATTCTTGAGTATTATCTATCAGTCTGTGTCACTACAAGAGAGGCATTGTGCATCACAGAGAAGATAGGGGAAACCAGGGCTAGTTGTTATAAGTTTTCAATCATTTTTGTACAAAAAGTTTTAGAGCTATTTTAATGTGAAATACCTTATAATGTAGCACCATTAGGTCTGACTCTGCATATTTTTTTTCCTTATGCTGTGCTGTCAACACTGACTCGATATTATTTCCTGTCATCCACACTGCAACAATTGATCCCACAAAGGGAAAAGTTGTTGCACATAGAGTAACCAATTAAGCATTGATCAAAAATCTTATAGTTTTCTGCTATTTATTGCTATTTTGACCTTGCACGTAAAATGGGATGAATATTACAGAAAAGTCTTATTCACTATGTGTTTCTACTGGCATTGCGTTCTTTATGTAATTTCTCATGTTGCCTTCTCAAGAAGATTGCATAATAATAAACTGTACATGATATGGAGCAGATTGTAACACAATAACAGCTAGCCCAACGAAATTGTAACAATGTGCCCTACATATTTGCGTTTCATATTTGGGTCAGATAAGCATCAATTTTCGATTGTAGAGAAATTTTAAACATTTTATCACTCCCCTGATGGTCAGACTTTCAGATGATACAGCATTTGTAGTAATGCGCAGAAAGGCTCTGTTGCCATTAAAGGAAAACTAAGAGAAGAAAAAATTGTAAAAGACAGAGAAACAACGTTTCCTCTTTGTAACACTGATAACCTACCCTCCAGCCATTGGCAAGAGAACTGTACAATCTGTCCTACCATTTGATTGCAGGACAGTGCATTGCTACCAGTGATTAATTTATAATTTTCATGAAACAATTTACGTCTTGTTGCAACATGCCCCACTATGGCCTACTGTTGATATTCTGACATTACAAAGTCGAAGATGAGTGGGGCAACATATTGCTTCGTCTCACATGTGTCTCACTAAGTGACAACAGCAGAAAATCGGGTAAATTAAATCTCATGTAGAAGTTTACAGGCAATTATTCTTCTCCATGCAGAAGTTTAAGACAATCATTCTACCCATGCACCATTCATGAACTGAACAGAGTAAGAAGTAAGTGATAACGATAACAGAGATACCGTTCATCATACATCGTCATGTGGCTTGCTGAGTGTAGATGTAGGTACGAATGTAGAATGTTTCCTGTCGATTATCGATCAACGTCCTTTACACAAGTTGTTCAGGCTGCAGTACACCTTCCTTACATTATTACTGCCACATATATTTGGCGACTAAGCCAACAGAACACTGAGCGGGTGCGTATTATTGGTGAGACTCTCTCCAGCATTTTCTTCGCGTTGATATTCTAGGCTGAGTACTTCCTGTGAAAACTCTCTCGTGGAACAAACTTAATTTTGTGATGTAACCTGAGAGCTGGAAAGATGGAAAATGCGTGACTTTCGTGGTTTTGAAGGACTGGATTGGCTCTATTGCAGTTATTATGAACAGAATGTGAGTGGGTAATTGTGTGGAGAATACTGTAGAAACTGAAACTGATCGGAAATCTCATGCTAATACCAAGAGCAACAGTGACTGGATATGGTAACTTTGTCTTTTCTAAGAAACCAGAGAGCTGGAGGTGTTCCTAGAATCAGCGGAAAACTTCCTGAGATTGTGCACTGGCCTGCATTGACAAAAGTTATGCTCTCTCAGAAATGTCTCCACTTTGATGGTAGACAATGATCTTTCCCAGAACTCCTTCGAGTCTGTCTTCTCTGATCTCCTTGCGTGGCAGATCCAGTATGCTGTAGCTCAGAGTCCACTTCCGTGTTCAGAGTCGCCTATTACTGACTTATTTAGCAAGGCACTACATACTGTTAAAAGCTCTCCAAGTCCTTCATAGCTAGCTTACATATGAAACGATGAAGAGCACTGTGGGGCATGAATGTTTGTGGAGTGTTGCATACTAGACAAATGTGGTGAGCGGTAAACTACTTCACCATATCCCACACTCCTCCGTCCTTCAACCACCAATATCGGCAAGAAAATGTCGGTGAAGGAAAACTTTCTATTTCAATGATTTTATACAAAACAACCAGATTCAAAACTGTGGAGTTATGTAACAAGATTGAAGTTACTTGAGATATAACTTACTGAAAAGTAGAATCATAATTGCTAGACACACACCATTAATAATAGCAAACGCTAAAGGAAAACAAGGATAAATTTGGAAGGAGAACAAAGTTTAGGGCGAAGAAGAAAAAACTTTCAGTTTTCCGGAACATTGTAAATTTGTCATAGATGGCAAAGGGATGGAAGACCAGTTGAACAGAATTAATAGTGTCATTATTGTATGATTACACGGTTGCAGAACTATCACTGGAAGCAGTAACTTCCATAAAATGTCTAGGAGTATGCGTATGGAGTGATTTAAAGTGGGACGACCGCACAAAATTAATGGCAGGTAAGGAAAATGCTAGAGTGAGATTTATTGGGACAGCCCTCAGGGAATGTAGTCTGTCAACAAATGAAGGAGCTCAAAAATTCTCGTGCGACCAATACTTGAGTATTGCTCGTGTATCTGGGATCCGCGCCAGATAGGAATGCTAGAGGAAATAGGGAAGATCCAAGAGGAGCACTTTTCATTACAGATTCATTTAGTAAGCACGAAAGGGTCACAGAGATTCTCAGCCAACTCCATTGGCAAGCGTTGCAAGAGAAGCTTTCTGCGTCATTGCGTGCATACATTCATAGAAGAGTCAACCAATATACTGTTTCCTTCTACGAATATCTAGCGAAAAGACGATAAAGATAAAATTAGAGACACTCGAGCCCACATGGAACCTTACCAGCAATCATTCTTCCCATAAACCATTTGTGGCTGAAATAGGCAAAGAGTGAAGTGACACTTGTGCGCTAAGTACCCTCTGCCACAAATCATAAGCTGTCTTGCGGAGTATAGATATAGATGTAGATGAAAGGCGTTACAAGACGAACACTAACAAGAGTTAAACAAGGATAATGGAATGTAACAGAATTGGATCAAGTGATGCTAGGAGAGCAATATTAGTAAATGAGAGACTGAAGGTAATAGATAATTTTTGCAATTTGGGCAGCAAAATAACGACGGCCGAAGTAGAGAAGTTGTGAAATCCAGACAGGAAACAGCAATACAAGTGTTTCTGGAAAAAAGAAATTTGTTAATGGCTAATATAATTTTACACGTTAGAAAGTATTTTCTGGAGGTATTTATCTGGAGTGTGCAGTACAGGGAAAAATAGAAGCTTTTGAAATGTGGTGTTAAGGATAATGCTGTTGATTAGGTGAGTCATCGAATAACTAATGAAGAGATACCTAATCGAAATGAGGAGATAAAAAATAACACTACTTGACTAAAAGAATCGATTGGCTGATGGAACACATCCTCGGCATCAAGCTTGATAATAGAGGGATGTGTGGGCGGTAAAAATTGTACAGATGGACAGGCCTGCACGAGACAAATTAATGTCGTGAGTTACATCAATCTTGAAACTGAAGACCACAACAAGAACAACGACAACACAATCTAATTTAAATAATGTGAAATTATATCTTTAGCTGTAAACTATAAAATAGAGGCTCCATTTATAAAAGAAGTGAGAAGCAATTCACAAACACATTTAGGGTCTCAGATGATCAACAAACTTACACTAAACTGGGACGAACAAACAATCACTAGTTGTCAAAAGTGTATATAGTACTTTGATTCTTTCTTGTATATTACACATTCCATCATAAAATCCAAGTCGCTGCATGGACAATTTATTAGCATCATGACCGAAAAACTTTGTGCAAATCGACATGCATAGGTTGGAAGCTCTTGCTGAGGTTCTCTCTGCCACTGCAAATAAAATTTGGGGTTTTAAACTCTACCTTACACAAAACACATATTTGTGTTTCATTTACCCAAAAATGTTTAGACACATGTGTGTCATCTTCAGTGGGTCTCCATTTGTTGCTGTAAAATATCATGCAAAGTTCATGGCTGTTTTTTCATTTTTGAGCCAGATTGTTTTTTTTTTGCCATTTTATATTTGACAGTATGTCACCTGCAAAGTAGTTGTAAAGAAATTTGCTTATTTTTAAGCACTTTTTCCTGAGTATGGTTATATATGTCGCTATACTTACATTTTTCGTCCAGCTGTGCATTTATGGTGGGTTTACATTTTCTGTTGCTATTGAATACACTGCTTTCCATGTTTTTTATATTTAATTGTAACCAGCCTTCACAAATTTTTTAAAAAATTGGATATAAGCAAAACATTTATGTCGCCATACTCATAAAGTGGTCCTGTGTTATTTTTAACACTCAGTTGTTCATTGGTTTGTTTATGTTTAGTACGGCATTAACTTTGAATGTTTGGTGAAAAATATTGTATTGTGGGAGAACTTGCTAACTACTAATTAAATTAATCAGTGATCCCAAAATGAGGAACCACCGAACATTGGGAAACTTCTGAAAACCGTGAAAGAACCATCACAAAATTTCAAGCAAAATATACGAGTATGGCACTAAGGAGTCCCAAAGCACCCAATCTAAATACTCCACAAAAGATACGCAAACACAGCTGTCCAATTAGACCGACAATTAATCTCAAATTGCACCGTCCTAACACCTAGCTAGACACACATACATTACTACAGAAACTGCACAGTTTCACGACTAGTAGGAACCTACAAAATTCCAAAGAACTCCAGAACTTCGCTGCAGAGTGAAAATCTCATACAGGAAACATCCCCCAGGCTGTGGTTAAGCCATGTCTCCACAGTATCCTTTCTTTCAGGAGTGCTAGTTCTGCAAGGTTCGCAGGAAAGCTTCTGTAAAGCTTGGAAGGTAGGAGACGAGATACTGGCAGAGGTAAAGCTGTGAGGACCCGGCGTGAGTCGTGCTTCGGTAGCTCAGATGGTAGAGCACTTACCCGCGAAAGGCAAAGGTCCCGAGTTCGAGTCTCGGTCGGGCACACAGTTTTAATCTGCCAGGAAGTTTCATACCAAAGAACTCACAGAAAAGGTAAACGACATAAATATACCACCAACAGCAAGCTTCATATCTTTGGACATCACATCCATGTACACAAATGTCCAGTGGGAGAAACAATCAGCACTATTAAAGAACATTGGAGAAACGGGGGAACACAATAAATGGACACACAAATGGAGTTGGAGCCTTTCTAAATATTATAGCAGAACAGAACTACTGAACTTTCAACAAAGACTTCTATTTACAAAAAGAAGGCCTAACAGTGGCCTCACGCACTAGTGGTCGACTTGGAGACATATTTCTGAGCTACTTTGGAAACATAATATTCAGTAAAATCATACATGCAAAATAACAAAAGATTATATATTGATACCTTCATGAGGACAACGTCATTTATTTGGTAGATGAAAAAGACACCCAGATAAAACAACTACACTGCAACATAAACACAGCACGCCCTAAAATAAAATCCACCATTGAGACAGAAGTAGACACGGAACTTAATTTCTAAGAAGTCACCATACATAGAATCAACAAAAAACATAACTGTGGAATATTCAGTAATCGTACAGTCACAGGTACAATAATTCACAACCAATCCAGTCAGCCAATGACACACAAACACTGAAGTTTCAGATGGAAGTTTACAGACTTAATTCCACTGGCCAAACTCATCTATACGCAGCAACTAAAGACAACATATGAGATAGCCAGAGAGAATACGTATAACACACAAATAATGCACAAAATGCGCAATAAAATAACAGGGCAAATTAAGAAAGAACAAACCAAACATAAGTTTCCAAAATGAAATTTTTCACTCTGCAACCGCCGCATTGGATTAGCCGAGCGGTCTCAGGCGCTGCAGTCATGGACTGTGCGGCTGGTCCCGGCGGAGGTTCGAGTCCTCCCTCGGGCATGGGTGTGTGTGTTTGTCCTTATGATAATTTAGGTTAAGTAGTGTGTAAGCTTAGGGACTGATGACCTTAGCAGATATGTCCCATAATATTTTTATTTAAAAAAAAAAAAAAAAAGAACTCTGCAGCTGAGTGCACACTGATATGAAACTTTCTGGCAGATTAAAGCTGTGTCCTGGCTCGAGACTTGAACTTGGGATCTCGCCTTTCGCTGGCACAACCCTACTGAGTTCTGGTTTTTTAGAAATTATCATTGTTTCATTAATAATTTTTAAAATCTTTTTATTTTTATTTATTTTTATTGGGGTCACAGCCAGCTACAGGATGGAGGCGGCTGGGACAAGGTGGGCAGAGGTCTAATCCCGAGACCTGGCCACGATTCCTCCCCTCCCCCCTCTCCTAACGCTGTGCTGTACCCTCACACTGTTAATCTTCATTTTACGTATTTATTTGTTTTTCTGCACATACATACAGTGAAAAACACAAATTGAAACGAGTCCACCGATATGGAACCCTGGAAACCCCGCAAGGTGTGAACGATGACAGGCGGGCCTAGTACAAGATGAAGGCGTGTCATGTATCTTCCCGAATCGGGCGGCTGCCTTCCACGCCGGGAACTCTCCAGCTTAGTGAGGGCGTGGTTAAAACGATGTTATGACAATTGGCAAAATATGCGCGATAACGGGAACAGAGTGCAACCTCTGCATGTGTAATCCGCAAGTACTGCCAGAAATCAAGGCGCGAGTAATGAGCGTCTCCATATAGATATGGCAAGGTCTCTAGCCCTTTATCCAGAGGACCGACCGAGACTTTGTGACAGGAAAATGTTCTACCGTTGGGTGAAGAAAGGACTCTGCGTCAATAACATGCAGCAGCACGCGTAGAAAACGAGCGGCCCTTTGTCGCCCCAACAACCAGACATCCACGGATAGACAGTTGAATCGGTGATTATCATCGTCGACACTACGACAGACGGTGCAGAGGTGAGAGTTCGTCAGTCCTATGGCATGGAGCTGCTGATTGGTTGGATGCTTCCCAAAGGTGACGTAAAACCAAGTCGATTGGATACGAGTCGGAAAGAAACTGTAACAATGGGAACTTGCTTTCTACCACCTTACAGGCTACGCTATGCAGGAAAAGGACGCAGAAGTCCTTTGCCCGCGGCCGGCGCATTCGTGAGAGTTCGGCGCGAGCGTAACTCAGTTCCACAGTGAACGCCACGATGTGTGCAAATGCGGGCATGATCCTGCCGACCGGGAACGGAGGGGAGAGAGACACCGGCACAAGGACGTCAAGTCAAGGTGTGTAATGGAAATCTCGACACCGCGCCGATGTTTGTACATCGTGGCCGTGTAAAGTGGAGCCGTACGACGGCGTACGTTTTACGTTTCGTACGACCCGGGGGTAAGCAAGCGTTTCACAGTGTACTGTGAAGGTGGACCATCCGTCAGAAGATATCCGAATGTAACTTAAATACAACGTTCTATCATAATCGGCATCGATAAAATCTGCGCAATATGAACCATTCTGAACGCCACATAGGCATTCAGGTAGGCAACACACTGCAAGGGATCGAGACGACGTAGGGAGTCGTGGCTGATCGTCATACGGATAGTTTTCATAACTTGAAGAAAGTTGGTCGCCACTGTACGGCGTGTTGACGACATAAGGATGATCCCAAGATAGCGGAGACGTCGGACACAGGGCAGGGGCTCCAGATCGGCCGGACGTAGATGGCGACCAATAGACAGCGCCACGGATTTTCGCACATTTATCACACTTCCAGCTGCCCTCCCATGAGTCGTAATTGTATCGAAGATCTGTGCGAGCTCCTCCCGAGATCGAACCGACAGAACGAAGTCATCGGCGTACAAGCGACATCGGAGAGTGTAGCTGTGTAAGAAGAGTCCAGACAGATCTATGAGCGGCTCCAGCGCCACTGCTTAAAGGTTGATGGGTAGGGGGCAGCCTTGCGGACCGGCCATTGGATCTGTATCAAACCCGTCACACACCCATTGATCTGGACCAACGAATGGGCGCTGCTAAAGAGCTCCCGAAGGACGCTGCTGAACCAGGCAGGGAAACCCATCCGCTCTAAGGTAGAATATAAAAATACATGGCGCACTCTGTCAAACGAGACGTCAATATCTACGACAGTGGTCGCCGTACGAAGTCTGCGCGCCTCCGCCAGGCAATCACGCCACGACAGTCTTCAGTGGCTGTCTGGGCATTAACTGTGTTACCTGGCGTTGTTTTTTCGGTGGGAGGGCACATGGCAAGAGGGGTCTGCAGCGCATAAAAATCTTGTAATCAGTATTTCATAAGGCGATAGGACGGCAGTGGGCTGTAATAATTCCAGGTGGTTGTTTATGAAGGGGAGCAATAACGCCCTCGACAAAAGCTTGTGGAATCGCAGATGAGGACGTGATCAGTTCATTATACATCTTCGCCCATCGTGTAAGCGTGAGATCACAAAACGTACGATAAAATTTAGTAGGGAGTCGATCAATGTCTGATGACTTGCACAACGCACCCCTGAAGATAGCGGTAGTGACCCACTAGGAGGTGAAAGGTTCCATAACGTAACCTCCTCCTCAAGCGTGGAGGGTTCGTAGAATGTCTACTGCGATAGGGTCGAAGTCCAGGAAGACCCCGTCAGCGGCACAGTAGACTTGGCAATAACGTTAGGTAAAGCTATCGATTATGTCCGCTTGGTGGATGACGCGTTGCGTACGGTGATCAACAAGCTTGAGACTATGTTCCGTCTGCATTGTTTTCAGTATGTGGGTGTTATGCTGACGAGCTACGCAACGGATTGATCTGAAAAGTACCCTTTGGCACCTTCAAGAAGCAATTTCCACCCCACACTACTGCAGAAGTCAGACAGACACTCCTAACGTATCAAAAACGGCTGAAAAACTTTCAGCAATAAATGCCTTCAGAAGTCGTCCGCTGTAAGGAAAAGACACAAAAATATTCTATTTTCTTACGTAACTAGTGGGATACTTGGGTACTGGAGTATTGCTAGTTAGTGTGAGAAAAACATTAAACGAACGGAAAATATTATTTGTTGCAAAATCTGAGAATATCAAGTGAAACTTTTATTTATAAACTGAAACACAAATTTCCGGGTTCTTTTCAGAATAGGAGGTTACGTTATTCTTTAAGAATGTTATTTACTCAGCAGAATGGCTGAGAGCCGTGCCTACTCAACTTGAATAATTATCCAATCGAATTTTTGTAAGTACGGTCGAGGCTGTCGCATGAGAAATGTAATGGAGTGACATGAATGAAGTATGTTATTTCTAATGGAGGCAAGATGGGACTCGCCTATGCTGTAGCGCACAATACCGTGAGCTGTGACGACTGCTGCCTGCATCGTTCGCTGCTGAAAAATAATAAAACTATCTGTTTTTATCTGTATTGACCTTCGCCAACCGAACTCTCACTACGCCTTGATGAAGTCAAGGACATCTATCTGTCCCTAGTCTAACTATTGGCGTGGTGCACCAGTCAGGTAACCAGTCCAGTCCACCACGATGCCACTCAACGTTCGCTCTCAGGCGCTACTAATACTCTGTCTGTGTTCACACCGCACATTAAGAGTTGCGGCCAACACAGTGAACAAACGGTTAATTGCGAGTGACTCAATATAGAGTATCATTCCGATTTGCTAGCGACAGAGGTGCTCTCTCAGTGCAGTACTGAGTAGAGACTTTGTTCCTCGCTCTCTGCGTACACGCACGAGTGCGCTCGCTCCGCTATGTGTTCCCGCTTCAAGAGCATCACTGGAACGACCCCTCTCCACGCAAAAGGCGAAAGGGTGTATCGTCTGCTGTCTTTCCCTCATTCCTCCGGCTCCTTGCGTCAGAAATAGTCCGCCAATCAGCGTTACTCTTACAAACGGGAGAATGGCGCTCCATTTAAGCCGACCAATCCGGAAATAGATAGTATCTGCGTTAGGCGTTTACTGTCCACCTGTGAAAACTCTGAAACTGCGAACTAGGTCCGTCAAAAATGCATACGCTAGGGCTCTCTGAAACAATACAGCGGGTTTTGCTTTTAAGGTGAACACGCAGGCCATTAGCCCTTCTCTCTGGCAAAAAACTGTTTTGATCCCTGGGCGGTCGGCTGGCCGGTGCTGCTGTGGCAGTCGTGTCTTGAATGTTTGTGTACGCCAGCTTCGACGTTTTAATCACGGTTCGCACTTGCGATTTATTTATTAGATTTGCATATCGATTAAATGGAAATATGTAAAATGGACTCTACCCTATCGAGTTTGATCTCGAATGAAACGTCTTGATACGCAGAATACGATGGTGAGGTCGGAAAATGTAAGAAATGAAGGTTAGGAGACCCCGCCACCTTACATTGTCTGTGTCCGTGCACAATATGATGCATACTGGGTTGCTCCTACCTCACTACATCAGGTCTGTGCAGACGCACCATAGTCCCCTGTAGTTTCCAGCGAGTAGCCGCTAGTGGCTTAGCCTTAATCGTGCTGCATTCAGTTTTCACTTTCAGGGAAGGCGGCTGTCCATCAAGGTCGCGTAGGAAGTTACAGTAGAAATCTATACTGTGCCTATGCCAAGCAGCCACCTCACTGCTGCAAGTGACGAATGTGCAGCCACCAGTCCACCACTGATACATAGGATGGGAGATGCCATTCCCACTATGTCCACGTCTCTGTGATACGTTCCCAACAATAAAGATCCTGCAGCTGCTGAGTGTTGAGTTTCCATGGTGCCAGACTGCCTGAAACCCCCTGGCGGGGAAGGAGCAGTGTACATGTGTACCCGCAGTGGCCGGAGAACACTAAATGTCAGTTCTCTATATCAAACACTGCTTCAACCAGCCAACGGGGCACATAAATGCAGTCTAACTGATTTGCCGAATGGTTAGTGTAAAACGCGAATTACAGGTCGTCTGCGCGTCGTACCTCTCAGATATTGTGCAGGACTGGATTGCGAACAATGAGACGTAGCTCCTGGCACGTTATAAAATTCGGGTATTCTTCTCTCTGGCCGAGTATGCAGTTAATGCCCACTCCCCACCCCGACCCCAGAGGAAAGGTGTTAATGTCGACCTAAGAACAGTAGGGCACTCTCCTCCGTATTAAATCGTGACTTTTCACGCCGACGTCCGGTACCAGAAGGCGCACAAACTTTAATAACAAGCGTGGAGTGAATCTTATACGCCATACTCCTGGTATATGGGAGGTATATGAGGTCGCCAGTTGGGATGCCTTCACATACATACACAGCCACTCCGTGTCCAAGGTGACCGCCGTGAGAGGCGTAGAAGTCATAGCTTGCTACCCGCGGTAGCGCTGCTAAATGCACCTCCTGTAACAGTGCAGTGTCTAGTTCTGAAGCCCATATGATTTCTTTCAAGAGATGTATCTTGGCGGACAAGCGGACGCCGTTTACATTCAGTGTCGTGCTACGGTATTCGTGGAGCTGCACCACACTGGGGGATAGGGCTACAGGTCGTTGGTGCGAGGAGGCGGGGCACAGGGTGGCAGGCGCCCTCGCACGGGGCAAAAGTTGGCACCAGCGGGTCGCCTCCCCTAACGGCGGAGACTCCTGTACGGGATCTGCTGTTTCTTCAAATCCCCGCTCCACGCCAGTGGTGACTTCGTCGGCGTGGTATCCGCATGCCTAACGCCTGCCGATACCGTCACATCCTCTGGTATCGTTCCTTCTCCAATAGGGACTTCAGAGGCGGGAACATTCCGTTCCGTCGATGCGGGAACCACTGACGGCCAACGTTCCACAGAAGCACTGACGACGCCGTCGTACACGATCTCAGACGCTGAAATGTTGGGTTGCTCAACACTTAGTGTATCATCTGGACAGGGAGAAGAGACTCGTTCCGAAGTCGCATGGGGCCCGCTTTTGCTTTGTTATGGGGAGCGTTGTTTACGCAATCACCCTTGCGTGTCCAAAGACAGGAAGGAGTCGCGCCGGTCACGCAGGAAGGCCGTCTTCGAGACAACCAGAGAGTCGACAAGGAGTTACGTTCGACATCAACGTCGGCCACAGGCGCAGCCGGAGCAGCCACAGGAACTGAGGACATAGTTGAAGTCACACCATCAGTCACCTCGTCCAAAATCGCGTCAGGAAGGGTCGGGACGCTACGCATCAGCTATTCACGTGAGTCCGAGAGCCGCCGGGCGGCAGGCGGCAACTTAAACGCCTTTGCGTATGTGACCTGAAGTATCGTAGACGACGAGAGAAGTACCATTCCTCCAGTCGGTAGCTGCATTATCTGCCTCTGCAGATATTCATATCTGATGTGGCTGTCTTTTCCACACCCATAATAAGTACGCTACTATCCGTCGTACATGATTACGGTCCGACATCCTCTGTGGGTCAGATAATCAATTGTGAACAGGTTATGTGCTGACGTGAGCCCAGCGTTCTACCTTATGATTATGAACAGCGCCTTATGGCTGGAAAGCCGACATGACGTCCTCGGAAAGTACCGCGAATGGCAGTTCGAACACGCGAATTGTACTAATGCCTAATCCAGCATGTTCGACTTTGATAACGCCGACGTTACCGTCAGCGTGACAGAAACGGAGTCCCTGTTGGTCGCCTTTAAAACGCGCTTTCACGCAGTGTCATTGATCATTTTAACGTAGGCGGTGATCCTAAGAATCGAGAGGTAGATACCCTGAAGTTTCGATGGTGGGTTCTTCGCCTTCTCACGGACGAACCTTTCCACATCTAAGGCTTTCGGTCGTGCATATTCCGGGTAAAAGTTGAAACGTAATGCCGATTTCCTGAACCTACTAGTTCCCTCTCAGGCTAAGTCGCAATATAAACAAACACGAGGTCACACTCTGCAGGTGGAAGTACGGCACGTCCTCTCCCGACGGTTGCTAAAGACAAACTGTTCCGACTGAGCAACCCAAGCATGACTCACGACCACACCTCACAGCTTTACTTCCGGCGGTACGTCATCTCATACCCTGCTGCGAAAGGCAAAGATCCCGGTTTTGAGCCTTGGTCCGGCACTTAGTTTCAGTCTGCCAGGAAGTTTCATGTATAAATTAGTATCCACAACAGAGAGCAATGAACACCAACAAATGACAAACACAGAGAGCACAGGGAACCAGGAACACCTTACAAAGACCGCAGTGTGGTATGTTCTAACATGCAACAACAAAAACGTCCAGAGTGTGATGAACATTCTGAAGAACTAAGGACTACAAATATCCTTCCTCACAGTCAACACAACACAGAAAAATCTAAATACGTAGAACATTTCTACAAACAAATTTTCCAAAGCTGCAATCGATCATTACCCTGTAGTTTATCCCAATCTGTCTGCATAGGCCAAATATGCAGAAATATTAAAACTAGTTATTCCGAGTATATCAGAGCCTTAAAAAGTGACAGTAAAAAACACCATCTAATCCAGTAAAATCACAGTCCTAATAACATTGAGACAGATCTCAAGATCCTCAGAGAAAACAGTAGTCTCCATCAAAAACTCACAACAGAGGGGATTTGCCATATACAAAAAGGGGTGATACAAGGAAAGAAAGTCTTGAATGAGTGTGCAACATTGTGCAACAAAACACTGTTTGCAACTCTCAATGAACTGTACAACAAATTTCCCCATATAAAACATAGTTTTGAAACATCCTAGAATATCCAAAAACATTTCAGTCTCAGTCTTTCCCCGTCCCCTCCTTTTTCACACACACACACACACACACACACACACACAAACGGTGAAAGATTGAGTTGCTGCAGTAACATGGGGTTGCTCTATGAACATGGCGATATAAACATTTGGCTCAAATTCTCTTTTGTGTAAAAAAGTATGAAATATAAAAAAAAGGTGTTGGAAGCAGTTTGCCCGAGTTCGAGTCTCGGTCCGGCACACAGTTTTAATCTGCCAGGAAGTTTCATATCAGCGCACACTCCGGTGCAGAGTGAAAAATCTCATTCCAGCTTGGACAACTAATTTACATTTCTTATGATTATTAAAGCCACATAATGTGTATAGGGTTTGGCTAGTTGCTGTCAGACTAATTGAAGTAGTGTGCCTATGTGCATCATTTACGATCTGTAAAATAAATGGAAGCTTCAAGAAATTATTACAATACATCATGTGGAGATGGATGAAATCACGAGGGAGGAGGTAGGCACTGCGTTTATTCCATATACAGGCGCACTCTCGGGGAAAATCGCCTTCATTTTGAAGAAACACCGGGTCGGAACGGTGTTTTGTCCTCCGAATAAAACTCGTGCACTGGTGGGGAGCGCCAAAGATGACCTCGGTTTGAGGAAGGCCGGCGTGTACCAGATTCCATGTCAATGTGGCAAGTCGTATATTGGTCAGACGATGCGTACCGTCGAGGATCGATGCCGTGAACACCAGAGGCACACTCGACTGATGTATCCGAGCAAGTCGGCGGTCGCTGAACATTGTTTGTCGGAAAATCACGCTAAGGAGTATGAACGCACGAGGATTCTGGTACAGACGTCGAGATACTGGGACAGTGTTGTTAGAGATGCCATCGAAATTCGCACCAATGACGACCTCATAAACCGTGACTGTGGCTATAATCTTAGCAAGGCTTGGGAACCAGCGACTGGGTTAACCAAGAGTATATCGAGCAAACGTATAGTTGTGACGACCACGGCGGACACAGCCATCACACCGACGTCATCTCAGACGCCGTCGCAATCTGTTCCACCACGCGACCGTGGCGCGGGGCGCGGACGGCGGAAGGAGCAGCCATAGCATACGGATCTCCGTGCCGGCACGTTCACAGGAGCTCAGTCCGTCAGTTCACCTGACGATGGCGACATGTATGGTCTTCGAAATATTGTGCACGTTGGACGCTGTAGACCGGCAGTACACCCGTGGATATTTTGATTATCAAATACGCCGGGAGAAACTCAAGAATCACATCATGAAAGTTTTTTCCCACAATATTTGTTTCATGGACGATACACAAGTTAATAGTAGTTATCATTTACGAAACTGCTCAATAACCCACTCTACAGGGTTTAAACCACGGCAACAATAATATTTCCATCTTACACTATGATTTACAACAACATGCCTATTCTATTAATGATAACCCCATGGTTACATACTTTGAAACAAATGGAACATTGACAGGCGGACTGTTACTCGAGTACACCAGTGTATTTCACTAGCAAGTGGTGGGCGGCCAGTGTGATGGCTTTGTGTGTACAGTGGCTGTTGTATGCGTAGTTGCGACCCGGCAGGACTGGACAAAGCGTTTAGCAGCTGTGACTCTGTACTGGTTGTTTTCCCTTGTGCGTAAGTAATGGGTGGGGTGATCTTTCAGAACGCGGAGAATTATCTCACATCAACTGTAACTCGAAAGTCTCCCATAGATGGAATACCTAGAATTCTCATATCTTCCATAGTATTCTACAAAATTTCGATCCTGGATGGGACCTAACTTTTGATTGCCAACTTCTTTTCTTTCTCTCATTACTGTGGTAGCTGCTGAATAGTGCTCTCCTTTTCAGCATTAAAAGAAAGGCTATGGCCTTGCCAAAACGTATTCTGTAAAAGAACAACAGTGAGTGGAGAGCTTTCGCACTGCTAGAAAATTATTCAGACAGGGAATCACTTTGGCTGTCATTGGCTGGGGAGTTTTTTCTCTATTCTGACCTTGGGCTCGACTTGTATACACAAATCAAAACGTCCACTTCATCTGATAACTAATAGGCATTTGGCCGACTTTCCACCAATGGCGATGATTTTCTTCCGTCCGACAATAGCATTACGGAGCCACGTGTGATGCTAGTGTTGCTGGAAGGTCTAGTACCAGTCCTTCATTATGAGTATGAGTTAAACTAAACTAAGCTAAACACCGTCTGATCAGGCCTTGGAAGCCCAATGGTACCGACCGACCGCCGTTTCATCCTCAACCCACAGGTTTCACTGGATGCGGATACGGAGGAGCATGTAGCCAGCACACCGCCCTCCCAGCCGTATGTCAGTTTACGAGACCGGAGCGACTACTTGTCAGCCAAGTAGCTCCTCAGTTTGCCTCAAAATGGTTGAGTGCACCCTGATTGCCAACAGCGCTCGGCACTCGGCAGACCGGATGGTCACCCATCCAAGTGCTAGCCCAGTCCGACAGCGCTCAACTTCGATGATCTTACGGTAACCGTTTTTTTCACTGTGGCAAGGCCGTTGGCCGACTTTGGGTTAACGTCATCTGAGTAATAGCCGTCACTGTGCTGGAAGGAAGTTACTGTGGGTGAGGTTTTTGAAGTAATGTAAAGGAACTCCACGTGTAGAAGCTCGAAGTTTTTCCTTCACCTGCAAATTCCCCGGTCTGTAATCGATATGAACGTTTATGGGACTCTCTTGATCTACATCTACATCTACATCTATATGATTACTCTGAAATTCACATTTAAGTGCTTGGAAGAGGGTTCATCGAACCACAATCAAACTATCTCCCTACCATTCCACTCCCGAACAGCGCTCTGGAAGAACGAACACCTGCCGGCCGCGGTGGTCACGCGGTTCTAGGCGCTCAGTCCGGAGCCGCGCGACTGCTACGGTCGCGGGTTCGAATCCTGCCTCGGGCATGGATGTGTGTGATGTCCTTAGGTTAGTTAGGTTTAAGTAGTTCTAAGTTCTAGGGGACTGATGACCATAGATGTTAAGTCCCATAGTGCTCAGAGCCATTTTCAAGAACGAACACCTAAACCTTTCTGTTCGAGCTCTGATTTCTCTTATTTTATTTTGATGATCATTCCTACCTACGTAGGTTGGGCTTAACAAAATATTTTCGCATTCGGAAGAGAAAGTTGGTGACTGAAATTTCGTAAATAGATCTCGCCGCGACGAAAAACGTCTTTGCTTTAATGACTTCCATCCCAACTCGCGTATCATATCTGCCACACTCTCTCCCCTATTACGCGATAATACAAAACAAGCTGCCCTTTTTTGCACCCTTTCGATGTCCTCGGTCAATCCCACCTGGTAAGGATCCCACACCGCGCAGCAATATTCTAACAGAGGAGGAACGAGTGTAGTGTAAGCTGTCTCTTTAGTGGACTTGTTGAATCTTCTAAGTGTCCTGCCAAAGAAACGCAACCTTTGGCTCGCCTTCCCCACAATATTATCTATGTGGTCTGTCCAACTGAAGTTGTTCGTAATTTTAACACCCAGATACTTAGTTGAATTGACAGCCTTGAGAATTGTACTATTTATCGAGTAATCGAATTCCAACGGATTTCTTTTGGAACTCATGTGGATCACCTCACACTTTTCGTTGTTTAGCGTCAACTGCCACCTGCCACACCATACAGCAATCTTTTCTAAATCGCTTTGCAACTGATACTAGTCTTCGGATGACCTTACTAGACGGTAAATTACAGCGTCATCTGCGAACAACCTAAGAGAACTGCTCAGCTTGTCACCCAGGTCATTTATATAGACCAGGAACAGCAGAGGTCCCAGGACGCTTTCTGGGGAACACCTGATATCACTTCAGTTTTACTCGATGATTTGCCGTCTATTACTACGAACTGCGACCTTCCTGACAGGAAATCACGAATCCAGTCGCACAACTGAGACGATACCCCATAGGCCCGCAGCTTGATTAGAAGTCGCTTGTGAGGAACGGTGTCAAAAGCTTTCCTGAAATCTAGAAATACGGAATCAACTTGAGATCCCCTGTCGATAGCGGCCATTACTTCGTGCGAATAAAGAGCTTTCTGAAGAGTTTTCTGAAACCATGCTGATTACGTATCAATAGATCGTTCCCTTCGGGGTGATTCATAATGTTTGAATACAGTATATGCTGCAAACCTACGTCAATGATATAGGTCTGTAGTTCGATGGATTACTCCTACTACCCTTCATAAACACTGGTGCGACCTGCGCAATTTTCCAATCCTCGCGTACATTCTGGGAATCTTGTGACACGGATCATTCAGTAGCCGAGAGATAAGGTTCAGAGTAAAAGTGTTTCGAACAGATCCGTTGTCTCAAACGAGCATCAAATTCTCGCTGCAGTTTAAGAGTAGCACAGATGAAGTTATAATCACATGATGGTCACGTCACTGTCGTTGTGAGATGCACATCTTTTGTCATTAAGTTGGACACGTCGCGAACAATAAATTTCGTGTTTTTTAGGTTCGCTAGTTTACTCAACAGACCAGACTTTCAAGTTTCTAAGTGTCACATCTTTATGGCAAAAAGTAAAATATTTTACACCATTTCGAAACAACAATTTTGACCACACCCGGTAACATGGGAATGGGAGTTGTGGCATAGCCAGTGGAATGATATGATGGCTGTCGAACATTTGTACTAAAAAGCTTCTGAATATTACGAAAAAAACACGACAGACATTATTCGCCTCTTAAATTTGGAAAATGTGTAGTAATGAAACATCAGCGTTCATTGACACAAGTGCGAAGTCTATAAGGCCACAACCCCATTACTACCCTGTGGAAGGAAAGTGTGGGAGTGGGAAATATATAAATTAGAACTACTCAATGGTCTTTCCCACTAAGGAACCACGATGTGATTGGTCAATTACATTTCTGTTAATCCATTCAGAATACCTTGCGTAATTCATTTTCTTTACTACATAATTAATAATTACATTTATATGAACTTCTTTACGCATTTGTATACACCGTGCAGTATTGACGCAGCCATTCATATTACAAAAATACAAAGTCGATAATATGGACGTCGCATACAAATCAGACAGTATATATAAATGTGGTTGTAGTACACGTGTTACAATTTGTATTAAGGCATGACTCATCGTCAGCAAAACGGTCATAGAATTTCTTGGAAACTGAGTGGAAAATGAGTTTTTCTGCAAAACATTGAAAATTAATTGTTGAACACTCATACTCTTTTGGTATTATTAGATCACTTAAACATTGATTTGACCTAATATTCTTGAGGATTTATTGATTCTATCTAGCAAATTACTGTTGGTTCTTAAGTTGTATGCATAATATTGAAAGAGACTTGTTATTCCACATGGGAGTCTCTGCACAAATGATAATGAATCACTGTTTACCTTCGTTCAACAATTTCTGCATCGGCACACTTTAATGCATTACACCAGTATTATAACAGCAGCACAATCAAAGGTTTATGTGTCCTGAGGAGACTTATCCTGTCACTAAACATTTTGGAAATCACGAAGCAAATCAGTGTTAAGGATGCTGAGCTAATGCGGACAGGGCGTTCAACAACAGTCATTGTTGAACACATTCAGTGACACAGTGTGTTTATCATTTGTCTTTTGATCTGTGCATGAGAAGACTTGTAAAAGTCCATCATTTACAGCAGAGTGTTGAATAGTCGTTCATAGACACTTTGCCAAACTTGCACTGATTCACGGTCAACGGCATAAAATAAAAGGATACACGTCCAAAATGTATGTTAACAAATACCGAGATTTCTACGATAGCAGTCTATGAGACTTTCACACCAATAGCTACTGCATAGCATACATCATTCTCTTTGGTGTGCTTATGGTTCGCTCTAATAGAATTCTCTGCGACGTAGCTGGTGGAGTAGCTATTTCGATAAAAGACAAATGGTCTCGGTTGGTAGTTACTCAACGCAGGTAACGCCCATAGTCTTGGCTAGCAGATAATGCTGCGTTCCGTGCATTTACGTAGTGGAAACGGTGGTTAGTTTGGGCCGACGAGAAGTATGGATCACTTTGTGATTCTCGTGTTTACCGCTGACCAACGGACGTATGCAGTACTTGGAATGAAGCGCAGACGTCAGTTCATCATCTGGTGCAACTTAAGTGATGCAACTGTTAAATTTGTGTCACAATCAAATTTTATTTGTTTTAAGTGCCTAAACTGGTGAATGTTGTAATGTTCAGCATCGGTTTGTACTGTTGAAGGCAAGAGGTAATACGTTTTATTATACTGGTGGTAATATGTAAGTAGTCTGACGTATGTTGGATGGTGTAATGAAATCCCACTCACTCAAGACAGTTTCTGTTGCCATAGTGTTTTAAAATGCAGCTTCAGTAGGGTAGTATCCGCAATACCCATCTCGAGTGGTGTGGGATAAACGAGTAAATTTTCTTTTGTTTTTGAGTCTGTTTTTTAAGATGTGATGCCGAGTTCAAGAATAGACGTGCCGCTGACGGTCGAGGGGAGTGGTTTGAGACTACAGTGAACCGAGCGGTTTCAAGAGTTTTGGAAGGCGAAATGGCCGAAAGGGCTGCTGCCGATCATTTTAATTTTCCGACACTGAAGAAGAGATTAAAATCAGTTGTAGCGGATCAGCAGACATGATGAGATTTTCACACTAACACTATTTGTGGGGAATTTCTTTAAGTAAACTGGATCCATTGTGTAAGATTTGAGAGCTGGACACACGAACTTTGTGCAGAAATTGAGTATTCATTGTATTACAATGAAAAAAAAATTGTTTTTAGTTTCATCTTTGAAAATTAGACAAGTGTTGTTTAGCTAACTTGTGCAAAAGAGTCAAAATATTATTTTCCATAATAAAATTTATGTTTCTGTTGTACTTTTGATATACAACCAGTTTACATTTGTTTGTGAACAACAAAAACAACTTTTTTTGTAATAGCTGTATTTTGTTGTATGGTCCATACTATCCGACATTCCTTCAGTATCTCGACTGTAAGTCTTTCAATTTTTTTTAATGGTTATGTCGTCTGGTTAGAAATCTATTTTTCACCATTTGCAAGAAAACAAATGTTCACATAAAGGTTTTTTGCAGTTATACCACATTTAAAAAAACAACAAAACTTCTATACCAATACATACCATACAGCCGCCGTTTGCCTGCTCATAGTCGAAAACACATTATTGCTTTCAAATGTTCGGAAGTGGATGTGTTTTACGAAAGATCATAATCACAGGGTGACGTTAATTCCGAAACTGTATGGCTACAACAATGTCAAAGTAGCAGCACGAAGTATTGCACCTAACGATGATAGTGACCGTAAACAAGTGAATATCGGTTTGAAGTCATATATTGTCTTCCATTTCTAATGAAACAGTTGCTCCCTTCACTTACAGCGCCGAGAGACTTGAGAGTGAACAATGAATACATTAATCTGCGAAGTAACCGATTATACTCTTTACTTATCGTGTTCGCAAACACATGTATAGTTATTTCACTCCATCTGGAATCCTTCACACATATTAATAACTTTCCATTATCCGATACACTTCAGAACGCCACATACGATTACACCAGCAATCCTTCACCACTAGACACTTACTGAATGTATTTAACATCATTAAAATACACATCTGACTTGTAAGACTGGCCATGCAATACTAATCAGTGGCCGAGTGTTGAATAATTTACTTGATATTTACAAACCACTATGACACATTAAAATTTGGCTGGTCATTCGCATGCTTTACCAATATTAGTCAAATGTGTATTTTACTTTAATTTACTAGTTTTAATATATCCATCATCTCATACGCTTACAGCTAAATTCGCTAGATGTCGTTACTATACTTGCCCAAAAGCAGCTCTACAGTAGTTTTCTAACAACAACAAACGAGGACTGTTTGTAGGACACTATAAAAACTGGATATCTCAGTATCAGATTTTTCATTGAAGACTTTCTCTGTACTGCTGTTAATACTGTAGGAAACGATGCAAGTACCAACCCTATATCATTTAGTTCAAAGGTATGTTCAAATATGGCACCTGGAGTATCTCCATTAGCTTCCTCATGGAGACCGATATAAGTGCCTTCTACACGCACAGTTAGAGGCCTTCCATACATTCTGTACTCTGTGCTGTGCCCGTGAACATGTACATTTATGTGCTTCAGTTCGTTATTTATTAGCTTATTGCGTTAAGATGGACCTAAATACAGAGTGTAATACCGTTAGGAAGAAATCGGATGGCAGGAAAGACTTCGGAACTCATGAGGAGGCTTCACTACATCACAATGTAGTGATATGCGTGCACTAGCAGATCTGTTCATCAACACGCCCAAACACAAGCTGATCCAATGCTACTAAGCTATAGTGAGTAATGCCAACAAAATTTTGGTCGAGAAAATTTTCAATGAAACTGGGGAATGGAATTCTTATTCAGTCTTCAAGAAAGATTCCTTACTCGGATGAAAAATATCGCATGCCTTACAGAAACATGTGTTGTGAAGCCACTGAAGAAAAAAGAGAAGTGGAATTAAATTTCAAGCCACTTAACATTTCTTTTTCCGCATTTGTTATTTTGACGTATTTCCTTTTCTGTATTACTTATATTTGTGATCCAATAAAACCGTTATTAATGGCAAACAAATATTATACGACGTTTGAAATGTTTTTCCTTTCTTAAAAAAAATACAATTTGGCTCTTACGCCGTTTTCCACAAACACTCCTCAAATGTCTCTAATGGTACTAATAAGCCGTACAAACACCGAAGTTGTGTAGAACATGTAGTGACTAGCTACTATTAGTGCTGCAGGGCCATTTTACTGCTAAGTCCTCTAGCGGCGCAACTCAGGCAAAGTGTCCAGACAAGAATTATAAAAGCAAGAGATTTATTTTAAGCAACTCCTACTCTGGCGGTTAGTGTGGATGCCTTTAGATCGGGGGATCCTGGTGTCGATTGCCGGACAGGTCGGAAATTTCTTCCCTCGGGTACTCTTTCTTTGTGTTGCGCTTATCATTCCATCTTATCACCATCGTCGCACATGCCACCGGAGTGGCGTCAAATAGAAAGACTTGCATCACGCGCACGAAAAGCACCAGGCGGAATCTTCCGGCCAACAATGCCATACGATCATTTCATTTAAAATTACAAGCAGAAATTCTATTTCAGCGCGTTTGAAAATTCAAAGCTATAATCGCCAAGTATAGATGTTGATTGATCCGATGGAAGCAAGGCGCAACTTGGTATATGTCGAACAGTAAATTTAAAGTGCGGCGAAAATAAACTTAGGAAAATATTGTTCAGTATTTACACACGAGTGCACCACTGGCGACATTTTATCAGTAATTATTGACAAGCCTCGAGCATCACGTGCGAGTTAGAATCTCATCTCTGCTTCACACAGTATGATTTTGGACACCTTTGGAGAGCTAACTCCTTCGTGAGTCATTTCCAACTCTGGCTATGGGTGTTTCGGGAATTTTGGAAACTGTGGCTACTAGCAGGTGACCGAGTCTCGAAAACTTAGAGTCAGGGACTACAATAACACACTCTTCTATTGAAGTCACTGTGCCATGTTTACTGTTACCATATGAGCTTGCCGAATGTGGAATCGATTTACACCTTTCCAATCGCCATACCCAAGCATTTTTTCGTGGTATGCGTGTACTGTGTACTATGAGCATTGTGGAGTTACTACCATCTACTCCATATTTACAATAAGGTCAGAATTGGGTTAGTCATGAAAAATCACTTATTTAACCACAGATATGTTACACGTATGTATGGCTAAAGGATCGCCGATCTGCGCTTTCATTTACTCGTTTCTGCTGATAATGCTCCATGAGATGTGCATGAGATGTACACTCTAGTGAGAACACTCTGATATGGATCCACTAACGGACAGGCTAGCATTCGGAAGTAGGCTTTCTAGACCCTGCCTAAATCATAAGCAAAACCAAGGATGTCCAGAATATTGTAGATTATATTGCCACATGATTTATGCAGCAAATGAGACCTCTATTCACAGGACAATATAGGAAATTGCTGGCCATTGTAGAATGAGATGAACAGGATGGGAGTGAACGTTTGTTATTTTTTAGGTAGTTTAAGTGGATCTTATGTTAGTAAAAGTTTGTAGAGTCGACTTAACTACGCTGAGTATGGGCGTGTTTTCAGGCATCAGCATCCTCTACACCAAGCCCGAGAAGCCCCCACCCAACCTATTTTCTTTTTTGGACCCATTCACGATAGATGTATGGATCTACATGGCAACTGCTTTTCTTGGTGTATCTGCGATTTTCTTCGTGTTAGCAAGGTTTGTAATACACAGATGTTGCATGAGGTTACATACATCTGTTCTCTTCTTCAGTACGGAATCATATTTTATCTAATAAGCATTTTGATACACTTCTGTTGCTTCTTTCGCTAACTTTTTTTGTTCTGCGTTGCGTAATTTCTTAAATATATGGCATTTTGATTCTTTGGCTCGATGTTTTACTTTGCTGTGTTTACAATAAAGTATTTCTTTTGTCATTGTAAAGAGTTCACCAACTACCAAATTAACACAGCATATAAGTTTCATACAATTGTCTTTGCTTTCTCTTGGGCCTAAAACTATATTTATGCATCACTTCTGTTAATCCTATGTTTATTTGTTCATTCATTTTTCCACTTGTCTACTTCATTTCTATCAAGTCTAGTATTACGAACAGACCTGTTGTGCAATTACGTACTCCCTATATTTGCTGCCGAAGCTATTGTGATATTAATAAGTCACTGTATGTTCTTTTCATTTCCTTCTTTGGAGATATTCTGTTCAGAGTTTTTAAGATATAACTAAACCAATTCATCGTTGTCAAGCGGAAGTTACTTAGGTGAAAGAAATGGTATTACTTTCAAACTTAATCAGGATAGTGGTTCAAAGCCGAGTTCACAGTTGTATAGCGTAGCCCAAATAAAGCAGATGTTTCTTAATAACAAAAGGAATCAAACTACACTTTTTGCAGATTCAAGTGGGTTGTTCTTCGTTCAACAAAAAGTAACATTTTTTCCATGACTCTAATACAAGGCTATTAACGGCCGATGAGTGGCTGTTAGATATGGGGAAGTTTCATATGAGCTTTGTGTCATTCACTGTTTGTAATCCAATTACCTTCTGATTACCTGCAAGCAAATTTTAAATTTTAACTTGCGACATGTCCTTATGTGTTTTGTCTGTTCACTTCTACATACTTATTCACACTGAAATTAGTTCCTGTCTTTGTTGGTGTTTCTTTCTAATCTTGTTAAACAAAAATGAGGCTTCTCTTGTGTCTTGTGCACTTATTTTGGTGTATGTCCTGCGAAATATTAAGAATAACGCGTGAAAACTGTTAGGAATATGTGCTTGATTATTATTCCAAAACTTCTGTGTGTGATGTTCAGTCTAATTAATAGTGTATTGTAACATAGAAGGAATGCATTTATTAGACCAAATGAGATTAAAAAGCACGCATGACAATACAAATAATCTACATTCTCTATTACTTTGACCATTTAGGAAATAGAACCACAGCATTTTTGAAGTATGGTGATTGAAAGTTTATGGACATAATAAAATTAAAATTTCGTGATACATTTCATTTTTCATTAACTAAGATTTATGCTTTTCCCACGAATGTGATTTGTTCCACATATACACTCCAATGTAATAACTACATAAAAAAGATCATATGTTTTTCGTTTCAGAATGGCACCGAATGAATGGACGAGACCGCATCCCTGTGATCAAGACAGCTCAGAACTGGAAAACACGTTCAGCTTGATAAACATTCTTTGGTTCACAATGGGATCTCTCATGGGTGCCGGATGCGATCTCCTACCAAAGTGAGTCGTTAAATATCTCCTTCAGCCTACTGAGAAAGGAATGTCCACATGTGGATGCACACAGTTTATCTTAAAAAGTATTGCATTACAAGTATTGCATTACATGATTTGAAATCGCTTCCAAGAAAATGCCCAACGTATCGACCACAACGTCTGTCGATATCAAAGATTCGCGTGCCGATAGGAACAGCCATCTTGGAAGTGTGTGCTCTCCTGAATCCTCGAAGATTAGGCCCTTGGTCCGTTGGTTCTGTCCCTGTATATCAGTGATATTTCATCAGTTTTATATTCTTGGAAGTATTACTTATTTGCTGACAAGAACATTACATCTGTCTTATTTAGAACTCACTATACGGCCGTGCTTCGTAGCGGAAGTTAAAGAAGGGTCTTTGCATACCGTTCTTTTTTAAGGTTCCTTATCTCAGTCGGTAAAAACGGAACCGCTATGTGATACTTCATCTATAGAGTAAATCCTTTTTTCCTAGGCAATAAGTCAAATATAAATAAAACCTATCGAAATAAGCAAAGCAATTTCGTTACGTTTTTAATGCACAAGGGTCATTCCATGCCAAGTGGTCTAAACCTTCCCACCATCATGTCTCCAATTTTCTTCAAATTTTATCTGTAGCACTAGTCAAGTGCTAAATTAAGTTTCTCAAGATTTCAAGCCTCTAGCTGCAATACTTGCTGATCTACACCCCCTTGTCTGAAGGGTAGTAAGTTCGCATGCGCGCGACATCAGACAAAATGCCATTTTTGGGGTCTCATAAAATTGAAACCAATTCATAAGAATGGTTAGTAAGATGAGACCCTGTACAGTTTTTTGTGCTGATTCAAACGAAATTAATTATAAGATTACTGATGCAAAATCCGGTCAAACAAGTCGACTCAAAGTGTACCCCTAATTCTGTCGTGACTTAATGCGACAAATTTTGACCAATATTCAGACTGCAATAATTTCCTTGCAGATAAAGATATGGACTTGAACTTTTTACCAAGTCTTATCTTTGTGCTGGACATAATACAGCTGGATTTCCAACTACCCAGGCTTTATAGTCGCCTTGCAAAATCTCTTCAAATTTGGCAGTGTCAGCGCAAATGGCTTTATTTACCAAAGTTCAAAGCCCATTACTACAAAATAGTCAGCCTGGATTTAATTGTGAATAGTATCATCTGAAAGAGAAACTCTTGCTCTACAAGATGGATATATTTTTCTTTTGCAACGCTTCCATTAAGTGCTTATTTACTCAGGTCAAAGTATCTTATATTTTGTGTGCGCAGTGCCCTGCGTTGGTCCATGATGGCTGAGCCATTACTGGTTATCACAATAAAACCAGCATCCCCATCGCCATAGGGGCCACGCCCGATAGCCATGCAGTAACAGCCACGGGTGGGTATCTTTACTGCAGGTTCCCAAGCCTGATTACAGGGTGTCTTTACCACAGGATCCCAAGCCTGATTGTGGGTTTCTTTATGCAGGTTCCCAAGCCTGTCTTCCTCAGTTACTTCATCATTCTGGAAGCATCGTTGATTTGCAAGAGAATGCTTTCAGGAAAACTGTATTGCCGACCAGATGATGTCACTGATGGAGCTGGAATAACACCAATGATAAGTTGTTCTGGAATCCAGCAAGTATCACGTCTTAAGGGCCAATAAAATGAACTTGCAGGACCATGAGGATGCATAAAGCTTATGAAAGCATCTTTCTGTTCGACTGAGATTTCAACGATGTTTCCAATCCACCATTTCTTTTCATAAATGCAAGCAACATACTGCCCAGGCTGAAGATCCATGACTTGAACTACTACTTCAGCAGCACTAATTTTGGCCAAAAAAGATGTCGCATCATTAGAAACTCTACTGACCTTAATTGTCGTCATATCAATGGGCAAAAAATGGTGGTTTTCTCTTGTGCCAGCTAGAGTGTGCCCTTGCAGGAATCTTTCTTCTTGAGAAGCTTTTTCTTCTTCAACTTCCTCTTTGCTGATGAAAAAGAATTTGATTCCATTGATATTATCATTGCAGAAGTTGAAAAGATCTTTGGGTGTTAGAATCTGGTTTTCATATGGACGTTGCAAACTTGCTCTTGCTGCCAACCGTTTTGTTGTGCCTCCAATGCCATCACAAGGCGACTTTCCATGGCTTGTTCCAAAGAAATTCCATTCTGCTGTTATTTCAAAATCTTCTTTGTGATAGCATAAGTTGAGAAAATTCTTGAAATTCTTATATTGTGCAGCTGAACCATCACTGAAGTAGTGGATGTGGCTTATTTTGGAAAATTGCATCTTCAGGTAATTCATTACTTTTCCAATGTAAACATGGACAGTAATCGTATCGTGTCGAAGGCAGTCACTAATAACACAAAGATTCACACATTGCACCTCTTCGTTTTCACAGTAGTAGACTACAAATGGATGAACTGTTGCTTGACTGTTTTCCCAGTGAAAGCCTTGCACTGCATCTTGAACAATAAACGAATAGTTTTCAGCAAAATCCATTAGTATTATGAATTCGCCTTCTTTCAAATCAGTTTTGAGAGCTTTCAGGTGCTGGCTTTGATGCTTGGCAATGTAGTGATGACAAGACAGGTTCCAAATTTTTGCTGCAATATCTTCAACATACTCTTCTGTTGAAAGCTGCTTTGTTTCTAAAGTATCCCTGTCGGTATGAATCCATTGTTTGTACTCAATCAGTTCTTCAGGGTCATTATCTTCAAAATATGTTGCAATAACTGCTTCTACACCTTCTGGACCAGGGCAGTTTTCACAACGATGAAGCATACAATCCTTGTTTTCCAAGCTGCAAACAGCTTTGCTAAGAATTTCCTTGTAGTCTTCATTGATTGATGCACCAGTGAGCATAAGCTTGACATTTTGGTGTATTGTACAGACACAAACTGAGTGCATTCCAGCAGAGCCAACTGTAACACACCATTTTGGTCTAAGCTCGCAAAACTTTGAGAAGCCAATTTCTGGTCCATTTTGCTTCTGATAAGACACGTACATTTCCTTCAAATTGCAAAGCAACAACCGCTTTTGCTTGTACACCTTTGTTCCTGAAATTCTCACAGGCACACAGTCTTTCTTCCCTGGACAAAGTCTGCTGAATTCGTCATCTTGAAAAAAGTCATGTACTTTCTGGACAACTTCATCTGAAAGCTTCCTTCCTTGCCGATTTGCTGGAAAAGCTAGAACACCTTGCTCATTCTTCAGTTTTCTCGCTTGCTTTACCATTCTTTCTGATACATTAAATGCTGTTGTCGTATCTTTAATTGTCCAGCTTCTTGGAACCAAGGTCAATATTTGAACTTTTGTCCTACGATTTGACACTTTACATTTTTCTTTCAACTCTTCTATAAGATTATCAAGATCTGCACAATTATTGCATGGGCGACTTTTACTTGAACTTGGCTGTTCATCGTAATTGATTCCTACAGCAGCAGCAATTTGATTCCCAATTAAACTTTGTGCATCCAAGATCTTTCTTTTTGCATAGCTTTGCTTATCTCTTTTACTTAGTTGTCTTCTTTTCAATGGTGAAGCACCAATAAATGATAAACTTTTGTTGATGGCTGGTTCAGTTTCATCCGTTGTGAAATCTTGTTCAGATTGGGTTGATAGTGATGATGAATCTTCTAGCTTTTGGTTCAGTGCCGACATGCAGCGAGGGCAAAGCTTCTGACCAGGTTTTATATCAATCACTTCTTTTTTCTTTAACAGGCAAAGTTTGGCAGCTGTTTCATTATCAAGCAGTCTAAGTCCAGCTTTTACATTGTGATTCCTCTTCTTGAATGGATTGCAACATTTCTTTTGCATCGCTTGATATTCATGTAGGAAGAGGGCTTCATGGTGGAAGCAAATGATGGAATTTTCGTCAAGTTTGGCTTCTGAACGCGAAACAAGCAATTTCTGGTCACATTCTGTGAAATCACTAAACGCTTTGAATCCAGTCTTCTTAGCATAGAAGATAACATGGCACTTCGATGCAGCAGCATCTTTTCCAATTGAACAGGGGGCCAACGATTCTTCTTCTTCATTAACTTCTGACATCTCTCACTGGCCAATCACTGAATAAAACACGAATGAAATATCCAATTATATCAGTAATTCTAAGCGACTATTAAGATTCAAATTCCTAGAAATGAAGAAAAATTAGTGCATCGCGCATACAAAATATAACAACTTTGATGTGAGTTAATGAGTACTTAATGGTCGCGTTGCAAAAAAAACAAATGTCAGTCTTGTAGAGCAAGAGTTTCTCTTTTAGGTGATACTATTCACAAGCAGATTCAGGCCAACTATTTTTTAGTAATTGGCTTGAAACTTTGGTAAATTTTACCGTTTGTGCTGACACTGCCTAATTTGAAGAGATACTGCAGGGCGACCATATGGCCTGGATCATTGCAAATCCGGCTGCATTATGTCTAGCACAAGCATGAAGCTTGGCCAAAAGTTCAAGTCCATATCTTCAACTGCAAGGAAATCATTGCAGTCTTAATATTGGTCAAAATTTGTCGCGTTGTGTCACGACAAATTTTGAAGTATACTTTGAGTCGAGTTATTTGACCGGGGTTTGCATGAGTAATGTTATACATAATTTCGTTGGAATCAGCAAAAAAAACTGTACAGGGTCGCATCTTACTAACCATTCTTATGAATTAGTTTCGATTTTATTAGACTCCAAATATGACATTTTTTTTATGTTGCATGCACACGGACTAAGTACACTTCAGACAAGGGGGTCTAGATCAGCAGCTATTGCAGCTAGAGGCCTGAAATCTTGGGAAACTTACTTCAACACTTGACTAAAGCTACAGTTAAAATTTGACGAAAATTGGAGACCATGATGGTGGGAACTTTTTTCAGTTTTAGACCACTTGGTGTGGAATGACCCACAAAGGGAAATCATGAAATCCATATATCCTCGCCATGTAAATTCAATGTCAATGTTTGTATTTGTAACGTAATTCTGCCACTGACGTGAACTTTGAACTTTCGAAAATACTTGTGTCACTGAGGTAAAAAAAAAAAAAAAACAGCGCCAGCCATGGTTTTTTTGTGTACTACGAAACTAATAGCGCCATCTGTTGTTTCTTTGGCGTGTTATGCCGTGACAGTCGTGTCACTAAGGAAAAAATCTGAACTGTTAAGCTGCACAGAATCTTAAAACTTTAGATTACGATGCGCATTTTTTTCCGTGAGGCGAATTTGATGAAATAAAATCTATATGTTGCCCCAAGCTACGCTCGAGTCGCCTATGGAAAGCACATGAAAATTCGTCTAGCGGTTTTGGAGACACGACGGTTTTATTATCAGTGCACATCATTACATCTTATAAAAAATGTGTGTGTGTGTGTGTGTGTGTGTGTGTGTGTTCCACATGTCCTAAACCACTGGATCGATTTCAACTAAATTTGGTACACATACACCTCAATTGAGGCGTCAATCGCTGTGGCGGTAAAAACCACCTACCTGTCAAAGGTGTGGGCGGTGGGGGTGAAAAAGAAGTTTAGTGAACGACGCGTGAATTCCCAGACTTTATCCACTCAGTATTTGAGAACGATATCACCTAGTGCCTTGTAAGAAACTATGCGCACAATTTCAATCTTTACGATACTTTTTCTCGCTGACAACCCCTACAAAATCATGGAAGGAAATATGTTTATCTCATTCAGTAAAAGTACCGCATGAGGTACTTTTTTCCTACAAATTGTATTCGTGACATAGTTTACAGACAGTATGCACATGTATCACGCAATATAAGTGAAAATTATATTATTGTACGACACACAGTACAGGATATATGACGTCAGAAACAATGAGGTGCGTGAAAAACAGTCTCATTGTGCATGACGTTTAAATGTATTACTTAGTTGCTACTATCTCCAATCGCAGCACGTTTTGCAGACAGTATCTACATCTTCATCTACATCTACATCCATACTCCGCAAGCCATCTGACGGTGTGTGGCGGAGGGTACTTTGAGTACCTCTATCGATTCTCCCTTCTATTCCAGTCTCGTATTGTTCGTGGAAAGAAAGATTGTCGGTATGCCTCTGTGTGGACTCTAATGTCTCTGATTTTATCCTCATTGTCTCTTCGCGAGATATACGTAGGAGGGAGCAATATATTGCTTGACTCCTCGGTAAAGGTATGTTCTCGAAACTTCAACAAAAGTCCGTACCGAGTTACTGAGCGTCTCTCCAGCAGAATCTTCCACTGGAGTTTATCATCTCCGTAACTCTTTCCGCACATGCCACTGAATGTAGCTAGAAAATTCTCAGGAAGTATGACATCATAAGCATGAAGCACAAGGCCATACACTGAGTGATACGGACGTGGACACACAGCTATAAGTAAATACTTGGGGAGCATCGGATTCCTGCGCTAGTACACATGTAAATGAAAGATAACCTTTGTTCAGTATCACGAAGGGCACAAGACCCGGGTCTCAAACTACCCGTCCGTCTCTGATGATCTCTTTATTGACGGGATGTCAAATCATTTCCTCCTTTCCAACTAAACCCTAAGAAATTAAAGGCCATCCTCATCTCGCAACGAAACTTTAACTGCGGATTTTTTGTGCAACAGTTCTTCGCACACTCTTTGGTTGTATCCAGTCACCTTATCAGATAATATTAGAAGATCAAGCCATAATCTTGAATGGACATCTAAACTGGGAACAAATAAACTGTCAGAGACGCAGGAAACTCTCTCTTGTTACATGCAGTTCAAAATTTAGAAAAATATTTTCCCTAAAATAAAATAAAAACTAGTCCAATCTTTAATTCCGGTGCATCTTTACTATTGTGATGCAGTTCAACACGGCACAAATATCGAAAGGTTCATACGAACCGAACAGCGAAAGGTTCATACGAACCGAACTAGCAATAAATATTTGCGTAAGATAGATATGTAACGTTAGGTTGTTTAGTCTACATCTACATCTACATTTATACTCCGCAAGCCACCCAACGGTGTGTGGCGGAGGGCACTTTACGTGCCACTGTCATTACCTCCCTTTCCTGTTCCAGTCGCGTATGGTTCGCGGGAAGAACGACTGTCTGAAAGCCTCCGTGCGCGCTCTAATCTCCCTAATTTTACATTCGTGATCTCCTCGGGAGGTATAAGTAGGGGGAAGCAATATATTCGATACCTCATCCAGAAACGCACCCTCTCGAAACCTGGCGAGCAAGCTACACCGCGATGCAGAGCGCCTCTCTTGCAGAGTCTGCCACTTGAGTCTGTTAAACATCTCCGTAACGCTATCACGGTTACCAAATAACCCTGTGACGAAACGCGCCGCTCTTCTTTGGATCTTCTCTATCTCCTCCGTCAACCCGAACTGGTACGGATCCCACATTGATGAGCAATACTCAAGTATAGGTAGAACGAGTGTTTTGTAAGCCACCTCCTTTGTTGATGGACTACATTTTCTAAGGACTCTCCCAATGAATCTCAACCTGGTACCCGCCTTAACAACAATTAATTTTATATGATCATTCCACTTCTAATCGTTCCGCACGCATACTCCCAGATATTTTACAGAAGTAACTGCTACCAGTGTTTGTTCCGCTATCATATAATCATACTATAAAGGATCCTTCTTTCTATGTATTCGTAATACATTACATTTGTCTATGTTAAGGGTCAGTTGCCACTCCCTGCACCAAGTGCCTATCCGCTGCAGATCTTCCTGCATTTCGCTACAATTTTCTAGTGCTGCAACTTCTCTGTATACTACAGCATCATCCGCGAAAAGCCGCATGGAACTTCCGACACTATCTACTAGGTCAGTTATATATTGTGAAAAGCAATGGTCCCATAACACTCCCCTGTGGCACGCCAGAGGTTACTTTAACGTCTGTAGACGTCTCTCCATTGATAACAACATGCTGTGTTCTGTTTGCTAAAAACTCTTCAACCCAGCCACACAGCTGGTCTGATATTCCGTAGGCTCTTACTTTGTTTATCAGGCGACAGTCCGGAACTGTATCGAACGCCTTCCGGAAGTCAGGAAAAATAGCATCTACCTGGGAGCCTGTATCTAATATTTTCTGGGTCTCATGAACAAATAAAGCGAGTTGGGTCTCACGCGATCACTGTTTCCGGAATCCATGTTGATTCCTACATAGTATATTTTGGGTTTCCAAAAACGACATGATACTCGAGCAAAAAACATGTTCTAAAATTCTACAACAGATCGACGTCAGAGATATAGGCCTATAGTTTTGCGCATCTGCTCGACGACCCTTCTTGAAGACTGGGACTACCTGTGCTCTTTTCCAATCATTTGGAACCTTCCGTTCCTCTAGAGACTTGCGGTGCACGGCTGTTAGAAGGGGGGCAAGTTCTTTCGCGTACTCTGTGTAGAATCGAATTGGTATCCCGTCAGGTCCAGTGGACTTTCCTCTGTTGGGTGATTCAGTTGCTTTTCTATTCCTTGGACACTTATTTCAATGTCAGCCATTTTTTCGTTTGTGCGAGGATTTAGAGAAGGAACTGCAGTGCGGTCTTCCTCTGTGAAACAGCTTTGGAAAAAGGTGTTTAGTATTTCAGCTTTACGCGTGTCATCCTCTGTTTCAATGCCATCATCATCCCGGAGTGTCTGGATATTCTGTTTCGAGCCACTTACTGATTTAACGTAAGACCAGAACTTCCTAGGATTTTCTGTCAAGTCGGTACATAGAATTTTACTTTCGAATTCACTGAACGCTTCACGCATAGCCCTCCTTACGCTAACTTTGACATCGTTTAGCTTCTGTTTGTCTGAGAGGTTTTGGCTGCGTTTAAACTTAGAGTGAAGCTCTCTTTGCTTTCGCAGTAGTTTCCTAACTTTGTTGTTGTACCACGGTGGGTTTCTCCCGTCCCTCACAGTTTTACTCGGCACGTACCTGTCTAAAACGTATTTTACGATTGCCTTGAACTTTTTCCATAAACACTCAACATTGTCAGTGTCGGAACAGAAATTTTCGTTTTGATCTGTTAGGTAGTCTGAAATCTGCCTCCTATTACTCTTGCTAAACAGATAAACCTTCCTCCCTTTTTTCATATTCCTACTAACTTCCATATTCAGGGATGCTGCAACGGCCTTATGATCACTGATTCCTTGTTCTGTACATACAGAGTCGAAAAGTTCGGGTCTGTTTGTTATCAGTAGGTCCAAGATGTTATCTCCACGAGTCGGTTCTCTGTTTAATTGCTCGAGGTAATTTTCGGATAGTGCACTCAGTATAACGTCACTCGATGCTCTGTCCCTACCACCCGTCCTAAACATCTGAGTGTTCCAGTCTATATCTGGTAAATTAAAATCTCCACCTAAGACTACAACATGCTGAGAAAATTTATGTGAAATGTATTCCAAATTTTCTCTCAGTTGTTCTGCCACTAATGCTGCTGAGTCGGGAGGTCGGTAAAAGGAGCCAATTATTAACCTAGCTCGGTTGTTGAGTGTAACCTCCACCCATAATAATTCACAGGAACTATCCACTTCTATTTTACTACAGGATAAACTACTACTAACAGCGACGAACACTCCACCACCGGTTGCATGCAATCTATCCTTTCTAAACACCGTCTGTACTTTGTAAAAATTTCGGCAGAATTTATCTCTGGCTTCAACCAGCTTTCTGTACCTATAACGATTTCTGCTTCGGTGCTTTCTATCAGCGCTTGAAGTTGCGGTACTTTACCAACGCAGTTTCGACAGTTTACAATTACAATACCGATTGCTGCTTGGTCCCCGCATGTCCTGACATTGCCTTGCACCCGTTGAGGCTGTTGCCCTTTCTGTACTTGCCCAAGGCCATCTAACCTAAAAAACCGCCCAGCCCACGCCACACAACCCCTGCTACCCGTGTAGCCGCTTGTTGCGTGTAGTGGACTCCTGACCTATCCAGCGGAATCCGAAACCCCACCACCCTATGGCGCAAGTGGAGGAATCTGCAGCCCACACGGTCGCAGAACCGTCTTAGCCTCTGATTCAGACCCTTCACTCGGTTCTGTACCAAAGGTCCGCAGTCAGTCCTGTCGACGATGCTGCAGATGGTGAGCTCTGCTTTCATCCCGCTAGCGAGACTGGCAGTCTTCACCAGATCAGATAGCCGCTGGAAGCCAGAGAGGATTTCCTCGGATCCATAGCGACACACATCATTGGTGCCGACATGAGCGACCACCTGCAGATGGGTGCACCCCGTACCCTTCATGGCATCCGGAAGGACCCTTTCCACATCTGGAATGACTCCCCCCGGTATGCACACGGAGTGCACATTGGTTTTCTTCCCCTCTCTTGCTGCCATATCCCTAAGGGGCCCCATTACGCGCCTGACGTTGGAGCTCCCAACTACCAGTAAGCCCACCCTCTGCGACCGCCCGGATCTTGCAGACTGAGGGGCAACCTCTGGAACAGGACAAGCAGCCATGTCAGACCGAGGATCAGTATCAGCCTGAGACAGAGCCTGAAACCGGTTCGTCAGACAAACTGGAGAGGCCTTCCGTTCAGCCCTCCGGAATGTCTTTCGCCCCCTGCCACACCTTGAGACGACCTCCCACTCTACCACAGGTGAGGGATCAGCCTCAATGCGGGCAGTATCCCGGGCAACCACAGTCGTAGTCCGATCGGGGGATGCGTGGGACGAGCTGGCCGTCACGCTAAGTCCCCCCTATGTCCGGTTAGAGAGACTGTGACAGGATGGCTGATCCGATTTTTACATACTACGTTCTCTTCATCGACTTTTTAGTCAGTGGTGTCCTCGACATACTGCCTCACATTTCAAATACCTATCATCATTCCATAACCGCAATAGAACATATTGGCTATAAGTATGTATAACACAAAACCTTTTTCTATTTCTTTCAGATAGCTCCCTTGTGTCCAACAGCGAACTAGTATTTCTGTCACATTTTCAAAACTATCCATGCATTCTTGCCGCTTCTCTTTGTTTTTCTTACATATTATCCGCTAACGTTTTCTTATTTTGTTTGATGCTGGTTCTCTATAGCAGCCAACTACTTTTCCAGATTTGCTTCTCTGTGAACTCCTGCAGTGCAATTCTTTTAGTATATCATTACCCTCATTTCACAGAAACGTCACATTATGAAAAAAAACTAAAGATAATGTTAATGTGTCGGGCATTATTATAAGAACATGTTTTTGTTACTATAAGTTTATTATTATTACTGTTCTTCTTATTAATAATAATATTATTATCAGTTGTAGTAACAATAATTATTATCATGTACATCTGATTTAAGTGTGGTTATTGCAATATCAAATTTCTAAGGATATCTGATTAGATACCAGTTGATATAAATACATGTATAAACTAAAATAAAATTGTAAATAAATTTTTCGGGTTTTCTGCTTGACAATATTGTGCAAATCCCACGATATTTCGTCGATACAACTGCTCAACATCTTCAGGTGCTGGTAGTTGCTGTAGTCACGGCTGCAACAAACGACTGATGATAACAGCGTGGCGGTGTCAAAATTTACTAGCAGGCGATAAGCGTGCGCATGAAGTCGCCCGCAGTTGGATCAAAGCGGCGCTCATAGTGCCCCCAGGCGGGAGTCGACGAACGGCCTTTCACGCTTGCGCTTTAGGCAAAGATTGTGCTGCCGGAAACTTCTGTGGCTAAAAGCTGAATTAAATCTCAGCAACGCGCATATTTAATGCTCCTTGCGAACTTGTGTTACCAATGACACCTTCCAAAATTTGATCGGAGGTTTTTCATGAAAAAGCACGACGTTTAGTGAGGCACCCAGGTAGAGCCTAATCTGTTTTATGTTTACATTCAGTTAACTAAGATAGCGTACACCGCACTGTCAGGTGAGAAGTCCCCTTCTCAAAATTCCACTTTATTAGTTACATATCCAGTGAGCACTAAAATATCTTCTGTTATGAGTGCTTATACGGTATAATTTCTTGTCCATACTGTTCATAATAGTGCGGGGCGGACAGGCAGAAAGAGAGAGAGAGAGAGAGAGAGAGAGAAGGAAGATGACGAAAACCGATGCTGATACACGGCCTTCTCGTCTAATATAACATCAAAGAGGCCACCGAATTGAATGTCTTCATCCAACAACAGTGGTACCTCTATCGACAGTGGCACATACCTACAGGTTATGAGATATTGCGGAGGGATTTGACATTTAAGTCAGAGCTTTGGTGCCAAGTCTCCTGATGAGGAACTTAATAACAACATTTCTCTGACCCTTGTAGGTCAAATGTTGATGATAACTGACTTCATAAAAATTATGCGAATGTAAATTGAGTCCTTGATTAAGGAATAAGGCTCTGGAGCTTGACGGTGGTATTGAACATCGCATGATGGGGACGACACTGCGACCATTACTCTGGTAGCACCTGAGAGACTTACAAATCGTCTTACTCACTTGTTAACCAACTAGTAATTTTTTCCGGAGAATTTTATTCAGTTTTGTGGCGAATGAAAGTTCTAACAATGATATCCCATGTTCATTCTAAAATATCGAATTTTCACGATACCATTTTCATCTACACTACTGGCCATTAAAAGTGTTACACCACGAAGATGACGTGCTACAGACGCGAAATAAAACCGACAGGAAGAAGGTGCTGTGATATGCAAATGATTACCTTTTCAGAGCATTCACACAATGTTGGCGCCGGTGACAACACCTACAACGTGCTGACATGAGGAAAGTTTCCATCCGATATCTCATACACAAACAGCAGTTGACCGGCGTTGCCTCGTGAAACGTTGTTATGATTCCTCGTGTAAGGAGGAGAAATGGGTACCATCACGTTTCCAACTTTGATAAAGGTCGGATTGTAGCCTATCGCGATTGCGGTTTATCGTATCACGACATTGCTGCTCGCGTTGGTCGAGATCCAATGAATGTTAGCAGAATATGGAATCGGTGGGTTCAGGAGTGTAATACGGAACGCCTTGCTGGATCCCAACGGCCTCGTATCACTAGCATCTTATCCGCATGGCAGTAACGGGTCGTGCAGCCACGTCTCGATCCCTGAGTCAACAGATGGGGACGTTTGCAAGAGAACAACCATCTGCACGAACAGTTCGACGACGTTTGCAGCAGTATGGACTATCAGCTCGGAGACCATGGCTACGATTACCCTTGACGCTGCATCACAAACAGGAGCGTCTGCGATGGTGCACTCAACAACGAACCTGGGTGCACGAATGGCAAAACGTCATTTTTTCGGATGAACCCAGGTTCTGTTTACAGCATCTTGATGGTGTGTGTGAAATCTTATGGGACTTAACTGCTAAGGTCCTCAGTCCCTAATCTTACACACCACTTAACCTAAATTATCCTAAGGACAAACATACACACCCATGCCCGAGGGAGGACTCGAACCTCCGCCGGGACCAGCCTCACAGTCCACGACTGCAGCGCCTTAGACCGCTCGGCTAATCCCGCGCGGCAGCATCATGATGGTCGCATCCGTGTTTGGCGACATCGCGGTGAACGCACATTGGAAACGTGTATTCGTCATCGAGGTACTGGCGTATCACCCGGCGTGATGGTATGGGGTGCCATTGATTACACGTCTCGGTCACCTCTTGTTCGCATTGACGGCACTTTGAACAGTGGACGTTATATTTCAGATGTGCTACGACCCGTGGATCTACCCTTCATTCGATCCCTGCGAAACCCTATATTTCAGCCGGATGATGCACGACCGCATGTTGCAGGTCCTGTACGGGCCTTTTTGGATACAGAAAATGTTCGACTGCTGACCTGGCCAGCACATTCTCCAGATCTCCCACCAATTGAAAACGTCTGGTCAATGGTGGCCGAGCAACTGTCTCGTCACAATACGCCACTCACTACTCTTGATGAACTGTGGAATCGTGTTGAAGCTGCATGGGAAACTGTACCTGTACACGCCATCCAAGCTGTTTGACTCAATGGCCAGGCGTATCAAGGCCGTTATTACGGCCAGAGGTGGTTGTTCTGGGTACTGATTTCTCAGATTCTATGCACCCAAATCGCGTGAAAATGTAATAACATGTCAGTTCTAGTATAATATATTTGTCCAATGAATACCCGTTTATCACCTGCATTTCTTCTTGGTGTAGCAATTTTGATGGCCAGTAGTGTAGAAGGAAGTACACATTAAATAATCTCCAGTTTTGAAGATAAGATTTCCTTTTCACCAAGTGGCCACCATGAAGTGTAACCGCTACAGCCTGTTTTCAGGGCTGTGTCTACGCGGCTGCTGGCGGGCATGTGGTGGTTCTTCACGCTGATCGCAATCGCGTCGTACACGGCCAACCTGGCCGCCTTCCTCACTATCAGCAGGATGGAGTCACCCATCAACAGCGTCCAGGACTTGGCCAAGCAGACCAAGATCAAGTACGGCACCTTCGGCAGGGGCTCCACGGCAGCGTTCTTCAAGGCAAGTTTTAAAGTACCCTGACATAGTCCGACCATTCATTAGCAGTAACGTCTAATAATATAAGAACGCAGTGTTTCACGTGAGACATCTTGAAGAAAGAACTTTCAGCTGATCGTCGGGTGTAAACGTTAACATTTACATTTGCCCAAAAACGCGAAACTACTAACAGACTACCTGTGGACAGTGCAACTGTCTTACCTATTTATTTGCTTCTACTCTACACCTTTTTAACGCATATATTTTCGTTATGTCATCGTGAGTCCACATGATGTTGTACAGGGCGGAGGAAATATAACTGGCCTGCAAAATATTTACAGTCATACGCAGAATGAATTTTGTTAACGAGCAGCACAGAAGGTGCTGGAAGTGGAGACTGTACCGCTCCATTTTGACTCTAAGTTCTGCATTGCAGACTTTGCTGAAGGTTTTGTCATAAATCTTCCACTCTTAAACTACAGCGCAAACAGATCTCCGTACGTTTTCCGCGAATTGTGCTGCACATAAATCTCGACGGTGAATAGGCTGCTTTCCCATGAGCACCATTTTGTGCTGCATTTAGCTAGTCACTAAACACCGCTGCTCCTCCCATTCATTCAGATGTAATGGCACAGCGAAATATTCGGGACACAGCATGAGGGGAAAACTGAATGCCTGACATGTGGCAGCAATCGATTGGCGCCTAGAAATCATGATTTCCAGCATTTCCTGTACTAGAAAGTTTTCCTGTTCATTAACAAAGGTCAATTCCGAGTCAGTCTTATGAATATTTTCCCGGCGTTTTATTTTGTCAATTTTCAACATTTCCTCACCATGCTTCATCACAAGTGACATCACCCTGTTTATAAATGGAAGATTTCCTACTTTATCTGGAACAGACTAAAAGCATTTAAAAGACAGAGTATGAGCTTTACATCTACGAGACCTGTGACTTGCGTGTACGAAGTAATCGAGGGCTTTTTCATGATTTATGTTTGAGGGTCTCAGTTCCACGACCAAAGTTCGCCAGAAGCCGAATAGTGAGTTTAATGTAGCCGAAATGGGACGTTACAGCAGCCAGTAAGATAATACAGCTTCCACGTAGCAATGGCGGTTATCTGCGACAGCTGGATTCTAGAATTGTCGTTACTTGAAGGAATTATCCACTCTAGAGTTCATCTTTGGTTTTCACTGAAGGCCATGTGTTCCACTTTTCTTACCGGCTTGACTACCCTAAGAAGCTGATTAAAGCCAAACTACAAAAGTTTAACTCTAAGTTCCGATCTGGTGCTTATCTATCACACGCGCAACACACATAGAATCGAAATACCCATTTGCTGACAATATGGATAAAAGACTCTGATAACAAGAGGGTCAATCATGTTACACATTCGCAGTACGATGGTTTTATTAGACCTCGTTAAAAAAAATATTGTACGAAACCGGTCAAAATGTTCTATCAAAATATATGAAGTTCTGCTGCATACACCAGTTGAGTATTAGTGAACATTTTTCTCGAACAACAACGGAAGTCCTAACCTTACCAGAACTTAATCAAGACAATCCTACATTGATTAGGTCAAAGTATCTGATCGTCATATATCTGATTCACTGTGGTATTTTTCGGCGCTCTAGATACTCGCAGTTAGCAATGTTCACCGTCCTCTGTTTCAGTGATCCAGTACACGGGGACTATTTCTCCATCGTCCATCAGTACGTTGCAGCACCATTCCTTTCGAGAAGTGATGTAATTTCCAAGTACACTTTTTAAACCAAATGCGTCGCAGTGTATTTGGTTTACTCTGTTGCGTCGCGTTCTCGATAGCATTCTCAACTTGCGTGTGAACTTCTCCCGCCTTTGTTTCTAACCATTCTGACAAATCCTCCTCTATCTTAGTCGTCAATAAACTCGTGTCTTGTGATTTTTAAATCTTCTACTTGTTTAGCAACTCTGTCGATCTGTTCACCTATTTTAGTCTGTTCTCTGTTTATTGCTTCCACGTTCACTCTAATTTGGAGACCGAACTTTTCAATGTTTCGTTCATTTCATTGCAAGATTTTGCACTTAATGTTTACTTAACTACCGACACAGATAAATTTTCATCCCTTTTCTTAGTATGTCATTCAATATCACTAACAGTCTTTAATACATCTTCCTCAAATTCTTGGTCTTGATAATCTCGTTGCTTCTGTAATTCTAACATCTCTCCCCGAAAAGCTTTTTCCGCAAGTTCGCGTTGTTTCTCTTGTTCCCTTTCTATAAGCTCGCGTTGTTCGTTTTACTCTAAAATTTCCTCTCTAAAAGCTTTATCTCTAAGATCACGTAGTTTATTTAGCTCTGTCCTGTTAACATCTAAATTTTCCACGCGGTTTTCGTCCTCGCTCGTATCTTCTCTCCCAAAAGTCCCTAGACTTGTACCTAGATTCGATCTTAAATGGTATCCCCGTTTTATTATTATCAATATACACTCTAAGAATAACACCAAAATAAGAATACATAATAAATAAAATATAACTCTAACTACTTCCACAGTTTCTGCTTCACAGACTTGCCTTATGTCTTTAAACATACAAGTGTGGGTGATTTCCAAGAATGTTTGCCTCTCGAAGCCGTGGGATCCAAACGATGCATATCAAACGTGCGATCCTAAATCGATCACGCGACTCTGGTGGCGGTCGTTATGATCAGTTATTTGTGATCGTCATTTTTATCTGTTTTCCGTTGTTCCCTTAGTTGCTCTAAGCTACACACTTCCACGAATTAATAGCAAAAAGGGAATTGTTCTCGTAGCGTACACATCGCACGAACTTCCACATGACAAAACCGACAATGAGTAAAGTAAGTCGCCGGCCGGAGTGGCCGAGCGATTCTAGGCGCTTCAGTCTGGAACCGCCCGACCGCTACGGTCGCAGGTTCGAGTCCTGCCTCGGGCCTGGATGTGTGTGATGTCCTTAGGTTAGTTAGGTTTAAGCAGTTCTAAGTTCTAGGGGACTGATGACCTCAGAAGTTAAGTCCCATAGTGCTTAGAGCCATTTGAGTAAGGTAACTCGTCTCCTTTGCAATTAAAAGCATTTTTGTAACGCTCTTCTTTTGTCGTTGCTGTAGTGACAACCGTAAACATACTCATAACGCCCGCCTCCAGAGTCGCGTGATCGATTTAGGATCGCACGTTCGATATGTATCGTTTGGACCCCTCGACTTCGAGAGGCAATCATTCTTAGAAATTACCCTAGTCGGAGCCGCAGTAAGACAAGTCAATTATTTCCTACCTTTCCTACAGCTTTTGAAGTCTTGTAGTTCCCGGAAGTTGGCGCCTTTTTGCCGGCCGCACTCGCAGATGCGATCTTCCGTCCGCAATCAACTTGTGTCGTTGCGCGTGCGTCGTGGGTTGTCGTATTGGAGAATATGAAACAAATAATTGAAAGTTTTCAGTCACTGTTCATTATACAATCACAAAAAATATATTTTACAACTGTTTATTTCGTAATAATTGTTTTCATACCTTTTTTCGAGCCACGTGTTGGGCGCCAGTTGTAACCGCCATCCGTCGATCTGCTGCCGTCAACTTCTCTGACGTAAACTATTGATTTTGTTATCAACTGTAGATGCCCGACTTTTAGTTATATCTATACATCAGATGGGGCATCCACAAACATCTTCACTGCAACGGCGACTAAATTTCGGGTTTTCATAATAATTAATGTTAACTTTTTGCTCAGTCGATCACCCTTCATTTGTTGTTGCATTACCAAAGACAAGATTGTTAATAACCTCTTTGAATGTTAGTTGTTATTTACTAATACACACTTAATTATGGAAATCACTTTAGTTTTTTTATTAAGAATATTCAATAATGATTAAATGATCGTGAATGATTGCGTTTTGTTTAGAGGGGAAAGGAGGATTGATTCTACAATTACTCTCAGCTATTACGGCAACTAAAATGTCTGTGATTTTTATAGTTCATCACTCAAAGATATTATAGAAAGGATACAGTTATTCAAACTTCGTACGCTTTTATTTTCACAAAGCTAACATCCAGTTCCGTTCTTATGTTCGATTTAACGCCCCTTAGCATGTTCCACAGATCGGGAATTTAATACTGAGCGATACTTTTTCTCGCGCAGACAATTAATTCCTCAGATATTCTTAGTCCGTGCCCTTACGGCAAAAGTCTAACCCGTCAATTTTGTTGTAGTTTAACAAAAGCGCCCTGATCTTTTCCCTAGCATATCACACTGAAATGCCCGCTATATCGCACACCGCAGCTACAAAAACTTATTCAGAGCGCAGAAAAAAAAGACACGAGAAGTAACAATGCCCGCTCATGGTTCACATAGTAGAATTTAGAAACAAAAGCAGCCGCTGATTTCCCTGAAGTGCTACTATGCTGCGAGCGATCGATAATTTTAACTAAAACTTTTTGAATGCTATTAATTATTTCCGATATTATTGATCACCTCCCTCCAATATGAAAATAAGCCTGACAATATTGCTCTTAATTAAAAGAGCGGTTATAACTGGTGCAAGCCAATGAGGGCGCAGTTGTACCAACATGCTCTACCAGAGGAAGCTTACTTCCGCTTCTGGTTCCTGTATTGGAGTGATATTGAGGTTCTGTCTGGAGGTGATGGATGTTTTGATGTCTCAGCATGCTCCTTGGTACAAGTACCTGTATCTCTATACCTGTACCTTTACCTGCTGCTATCAATTCATTCGCTTTCCACTCTTGAATCTTGCGTTTCAAATACATCTACAAATAATGTTTATTCAGGACGGCTTCTCGTACCATGTGTTTGTCACGTTTCAATGGGACCTGTACATTTCTTTTGAGACATGAACACGGCTGTAACAAAACGATGCCGACAAGTGGCGAAGGGTGATAGACGGAGTCTTGAACAAATTCAGGGCAGGAACCAATGTCTGGAAACGACATCCAACTACGCTAAAAAGCACAGAAATTATAGTGCCCATCCCTGCCGCGGGGCTACTCTTCTGGAGCAAACTTGGGTTACAGTCATTGATCGATGTTAAACGAAACGTAACGCAATGGCTTCACATCATTCAATACGTCAGATGGCACAGAACATGTGCACATCTGTCACAACAACATTGGTTGTGGGCCACCAGTGAACGGAGTCACGTTCGCTATCGAAAGGGTACCCCAGCGACAAGCGTTAGCCATTACATGTACACCTACTTAGGTACTCTGCAAGCTACCGTAAGGTGCGTGGCGGAGGTTACCGTGTACCATTACTTGTCATTTCTTCTCCTGTTCCACTCGCAAGTAGAGCGAGGGAAAAACGACTGCCTGTACGCTCCGTATCTTGTCTTCGTGGTCCTTACGCTTGATTTATGCTGGCGGGAGCAGAATGGTTCGGCAATCAACTTCAAGTAACGGGTCTCTAAATTTTCTCAGTACTATTTCCCGATAAGAACGCCGCCTTCCCTCCAAGGATTCCTATTTGAGTTCCCGAAGCATACCCGTAACACTAAAGTTTTGTTCGAACCTACCGGTAACAAATCTAGCAGCTATGGTCTGAATTGCTTTGGTGTTTTCCTTCAATCAGATCCCAAACACTCAAACAATACTCAAGAATAGGTCGCACCACCGTCCCATATATGGTCTCCTTTACAGGTGAACCACTCATTCCTAAAATTCTCCCAATCAACCACAGTCGACCATTTGCCTTCCCTACCACAGTCTTCTCATGCTGGTTCCACCTCATATCGCTTTGCAACGTTACGCCCAGATATTTAAACGCCCACGATACCTAGCAGTACACCAAGCATCGTCAGCAAACAACCACAAATTGCTGCCTACTTTGTCCGCCAAATCAGTTATGGATACACAGAACAGCAGCAGTCCTATCGCACTTCCCAGGGACATTCCTGACGATACCCTTGCCTCTCGTAAACACTCACCGTCAAGGACAACGTACTGGTTTCTATTATTTAAGAACTCTTCGAACCAGTTACATAGCTGTGAACTTATTCCATATACTCGTACCTTCGTTAACAGCCTGCAGTGGGACATCGTGTCAAATACATTACGGAAATCTAGAAATATGGAATTTGCCTGTTGCACTTCTCAGTTTATCATGTGAGAAAAGGGAAAACTAAATTTCGCACGAGGTGTGATTTCTAATACCATGCTGATTCGTGGACATAAGTTGCTTAGCATCAAGAAAGTTTACTATATTCGAACTGAGAATGTGTTCAAGGATTCTGCAGCAAACAGAAGTTACGGATATTGGTATTACAATTTCGACACAATGTTGCGTCGCTGAATGACGTTTCTTGCCCTCAGTTCATTTCTCAAGACTCGCTCTACAGTCCCTTGATGTTGGTCAGTATCGCCGGCCGGAGTGGCCGAGCGTTTAAAGGCGCTACAGTCTGGAACCGCACGACCGCTACGGTCGCAGTTTCGAATCCTGCCTCGGGCATGGATGTGTGTGATGTCCTTAGGTTAGTTAGGTTTAAGTAGTTCTAAGTTCTAGGGGACTTATGACCACAGCAGTTGAGTCCCATAGTGCTCAGAGCCATTTGAACCATTTGGTCAGTATCGGTATCGTTCCAACACACAGGGCGGGGTAACCGAGGAACGCCACTTCAATTGCGCTGTCGGTGTTGTCTTTGTCGACCGCACACGGCGGGTCGCGAACTCTCACACTCCTCAAAAGAATCTATTTCTAAAAGAGCCACCATCAGGCATGCCCCGTTGAACATCGCTTTCTCCAGGGCTCGCCGATTTCCTACGCATGATGCTACGGGCGCCACCAGAGGACAGCGTTTTCGCTTTTGCTCACTCCATGCAAATATAACCCTCTGTTCCTGTTTTTAAGACGCCACATACCGATTTCCACACAAAATCTCGGAAGGCCCGCAGTGAGAATAGGACACAGTGCGACGCAATTAATGTTGTGGCCGCTAGCAAGTGATGGTATAATGTAACAGTAAACAAGCGACTAACTCAGAGAAATCGCTAAACAGAGTAATTTCTTTGCACAAAGGCATTTATATAAATTATATTCTCTAAATAGTGTAAATAAATATGCTGACGTTGTATCACTTTAATAAATGTTTGTAGTGCTCTTATGAGATGTCACTTATCAAAAAACATTACAAGTGTTTTCGCTTACGTAGAACATTGCTCACTTCTATTCCCTGTTAATCGTACTTTGTGTGTTCCAATGCTTGGTGCGTGAACTGCATGCTGGCACTGTTTGTACGCTTGGAACTTTTAAATCATATGTTCCACTCAGATGATTCCGTAGAGCAATTGCTTTAAAGTAAGTGGAATTCGTGGTATTTGAAAATGAGCATTGATATCTAGAAACTATTTATGTCTTAATTAGTTAGTAGTTATTCATTTTGGTCATGTAGGTGGTTGTACCCACTCCCAATTCTCGCTCTCTCTGAGACAGTGGAGTTTAAACAAATAGTAGATTGCAAAGTATAAAAAAGCGCGTTTTTCTGCTGATGTGGATAATTTGAGTCGTAGTTATCTATAAGAACAGTGTAGGTTTTTTTGTAGCAGAAAATCCCAAAACTGTGCTTACTATTTAAATTACTGATATTTAAATCGAGAAATTTAATGGAACCATAATTTTCCTACCTCACATGTAAAATTTATTTTCTCGAATAATTCAATGAATTTAATCACAGACTCATTAATTTCATCATCATTAACATTTGCTAGGAGAAGCATGCCGTCCACATACACATAAAATACACATTTTTTTTAGCTAAATGGGGATTCTCAAGGGAAAAAATCTGTTAAAGGCAGTTATGGAAAATATCGGCGAAAAATCCTGAGATGGCACTCCCCATGGCAAGGCCATTTTTTGTGATAAATCTCATTACTAAATTTGAAATACACTCCTGGAAATTGAAATAAGAACACCGTGAATTCATTGTCCCAGGAAGGGGAAACTTTATTGACACATTCCTGGGGTCAGATACATCACATGATCACACTGACAGAACCACAGGCACATAGACACAGGCAACAGAGCATGCACAATGTCGGCACTAGTACAGTGTATATCCACCTTTCGCAGCAATGCAGGCTGCTATTCTCCCATGGAGACGATCGTAGAGATGCTGGATGTAGTCCTGTGGAACGGCTTGCCATGCCATTTCCACCTGGCGCCTCAGTTGGACCAGCGTTCGTGCTGGACGTGCAGACCGCGTGAGACGACGCTTCATCCAGTCCCAAACATGCTCAGTGGGGGACAGATCCGGAGATCTTGCTGGCCAGGGTAGTTGACTTACACCTTCTAGAGCACGTTGGGTGGCACGGGATACATGCGGACGTGCATTGTCCTGTTGGAACAGCAAGTTCCCTTGCCGGTCTAGGAATGGTAGAACGATGGGTTCGATGACGGTTTGGATGTACCGTGCACTATTCAGTGTCCCCTCGACGATCACCAGTGGTGTACGGCCAGTGTAGGAGATCGCTCCCCACACCATGATGCCGGGTGTTGGCCCTGTGTGCCTCGGTCGTATGCAGTCCTGATTGTGGCGCTCACCTGCACGGCGCCAAACACGCGTATGACCATCATTGGCACCAAGGCAGAAGCGACTCTCATCGCTGAAGACGACACGTCTCCATTCGTCCCTCCATTCACGCCTGTCGCGACACCACTGGAGGCGGGCTGCACGATGTTGGGGCGTGAGCGGAAGACGGCCTAACGGTGTGCGGGACCGTAGCCCAGCTTCATGGAGACGGTTGCGAATGGTCCTCGCCGATACCCCAGGAGCAACAGTGTCCCTAATTTGCTGGGAAGTGGCGGTGCGGTCCCCTACGGCACTGCGTAGGATCCTACGGTCTTGGCGTGCATCCGTGCGTCGCTGCGGTCCAGTCCCAGGTCGACGGGCACGTGCACCTTCCGCCGACCACTGGCGACAACATCGATGTACTGTGGAGACCTCACGCCCCACGTGTTGAGCAATTCGGCGGTACGTCCACCCGGCCTCCCGCATGCCCACTATACGCCCTCGCTCAAAGTCCGTCAACTGCACATACGGTTCACGTCCACGCTGTCGCGGCATGCTACCAGTGTTAAAGACTGCGATGGAGCTCCGTATGCCACGGCAAACTGGCTGACACTGACGGCGGCGGTGCACAAATGCTGCGCAGCTAGCGCCATTCGACGGCCAACACCGCGGTTCCTGGTGTGTCCGCTGTGCCGTGCGTGTGATCATTGCTTGTACAGCCCTCTCGCAGTGTCCGGAGCAAGTATGGTGGGTCTGACACACCGGTGTCAATGTGTTCTTTTTTCCATTTCCAGGAGTGTAGTTATATTTCAAGATTAAAGACAACAAATCAACAAACTCATTTACTTCTCATTATGATAACCTGTTCTGAGCTATCAGATTTCCCCTAATGATATGAATAATATTATCAATCGGTATAATAGTGTATAGATGCACAATATCCAGAGGCACAAACTTCATGTTGGTTGTTACTGGAATGTCACGAATATATCTGCTAATTCATAACTTTTCCCTGTGTATTGATGACTGTAAAAGTAATGAGCCTTCAATAAATGTAAGCACTTCCGAGTGACTGTACTGATGGGGCCCCAGAACCATTAACCACTGGCCTCACAGGCATGTTCTCCTTGTGAGCCGTAAGTTGTGCTCTTAGAGTGGGTTCATAAGCCTTAGTTGTTGCTTTCTCTAGCAGAAATTATTTACCTTTACATTTTGAGTTTATCATTTAACTTTCTATGTGATTCTACACTTAAGTCCTTATTAATTGCCTTATTAATTCTCACTGTTATTTTCATCAATTTTTTTGGTTTCGTTGATATATTCAAGCTTCTCCACAATCACAATCGAGCTGCTCTTTCGTTATAATTACTTCCCCCACTCCTCACATTGTTTCAGCCTTAAACTGTCTACGATAAACTTTTCCTTCGTACAGTTTTTGGCAAATTTATTAGATTGATGTGAAATAACTTAATTCGCTGAAATTGGGATCCTATTTGTTCAAGTTTTTTAGCTTTCAGACTGCCAACTACAACTTTCACCTTCGCTATAGTATCTTTAACAGCGCTGTGATCTACATTCGTATTTATATTGAAACTACTGAAACTACCTCTTTAATTATTTTGTTTTTATTAAACGCTGACTTACAGAATTTTCCCCGACAAAGACTTTGTTTCAGCCTTAAACTGTCTACGATAAACTTTTTTTTCTTACAATTTTTGGCAAATTTATTAGATTGATGTGAAATAACGTAATTCGCTGAAATTGGGATCCTATTTGTTCAAGTCTTTTAGTTTTCAGACTGCCAACTACAACTTTCACCTTCGCTATAGTATCTTCAACAGCGCTATGATCTACCCCCTCCCCCCCCCCCCCCCCCCCCCCCCCCCCCCATGAACCATGGACCTTGCCGTTGGTGGGGAGGCTTGCGTGCCTCAGCGATACAGATGGCCGTACCGTAGGTGCAACCACAACGGAGGGGTATCTGTTGAGAGGCCAGACAAACATGTGGTTCCTGAAGAGGGGCAGCAGCCTTTTCAGTAGTTGCAGGGGCAACAGTCTGGATGATTGACTAATCTGGCCTTATAACATTAACCAAAACGGCCTTGCTGTGCTGATACTGCGAATGGCTGAAAGCAAGGGGAAACTACAGCCGTAATTTTTCCCGAGGACATGCAGCTTTACTGTATGATTAAATGATGATGGCGTCCTCTTGGGTAAAATATTCCGGAGGTAAAATAGTCCCCCATTCGGATCTCCGGGCGGGAACTACTCAAGAGGACGTCGTTATCAGGAGAAAGAAAACTGGCGTTCTACGGATCGGAGCGTGGAATGTCAGATCCCTTAATCTGGCAGGTAGGTTAGAAAATTTAAAAAGGGAAATGGATAGGTTAAAGTTAGATATAGTGGGAATTAGTGAAGTTCGGTGGCAGGAGGAACAAGACTTTTGGTCAGGTGATTACAGGGTTATAAATACAAAATCAAATAGAGGTAATGCAGGAGTAGGTTTAATAAGGAATAAAAAAATAGGAGTGCGGGTTAGCTACTACAAACAGCATAGTGAACGCATTATTGTGGCCAAGATAGACACAAAGCCCACGCCTACTACAGTAGTACAAGTTTATATGCCAACTAGCTCTGCAGATGATGAAGAAAATGATGAAATGTATGACGAGATAAAAGAAATTATTCAGGTAGTGAAGGGAGACGAAAATTTAATAGTCATGGGTGACTGGAATTCGTCAGTAGGAAAAGGGAGAGAAGGAAACATAGTAGGTGAATATGGATTGGGGGGAAGAAATGAAAGAGGAAGCCGCCTTGTAGAATTTTGCACAGAGCATAACTTAATCATAGCTAACACTTGGTTCCAGAATCATAAAAGAAGGTTGTATACCTGGAAGAATCCTGGAAATACTAAAAGGTATCAGATAGATTATATAATGGTAAGACAGAGATTTAGGAACCAGGTTTTAAATTGTAAGACATTTCCAGGGGCAGATATGGATTCTGACCACAATCTCTTGGTTATGAACTGCAGATTGAAACTGAAGAAACTGCAAAAAGGTGGGAATTTAAGGAGATGGGACCTGGATAAACTGAAAGAACGAGAGGTTGTAGAGAGTTTCAGGGAGAGCATAAGGGAACAAATGGTGGAATGGGGGAAAGAAATACAGTAGAAGAAGAATGGTAGCTTTGAGGGATGAAGTAGTGAAACCAGCAGACGATCAAGTAGGTAAAAAGACGAGGGCTGATAGAAATCCTTGGGTAACAGAAGAAATATTGAATTTAATTGATGAAAAGAGAAAAAATAAAAATGCAGTAAATGAAGCAGGCAAAAAGGAATACAAACGTCTCAAAAATGAGATCGACAGGAAGTGCAAAATGGCTAAACAAGGATGGCTAGAGGACAAATGTAAGGATGTAGAGGCTTGTCTCACTAGGGGTAAGATAGATACTGCCTACAGGAAAATTAAAGAGACCTTTGGAGAGAAGAGAACCACTTGTATGAATATCAAGAGCTCAGATGGCAACCCAGTTCTAAGCAAAGAAGGGAAGGCAGAAAGGTGGAAGGAGTATATAGAGGGTTTATACAAGGGCGATGTACTTGAGGACAATATTATGGAAATGGAAGAGGATGTAGATGAAGATGAAATGGGAGATACGATACTGCGTGAAGAGTTTGACAGAGCACTGAAAGACCTGAGTCGAAACAAGGCCCCGGGAGTAGACAACATTCCATTAGAACTACTGACGGCCTTGGGAGAGCCAGTCCTGACAAAACTGTACCATCTGGTGAGCAAGATGTATGAGACAGGTGATATACCCTCAGACTTCAAGAAGAATATAATAATTCCAATCCTAAAGAAAGCAGGTGTTGACAGATGTGAAAATTACCGAACTATCAGTTTAATAAGTCACAGCTGCAAAATACTAACGCGAATTCTTTACAGACGAATGGAAAAACTGGTAGAAGCGGACGTCGGGGAAGATCAGTTTGGATTCCGTAGAAATGTTGGAACACGTGAGGCAATACTAACCTTACGACTTATCTTAGAAGAAAGATTAAGAAAAGGCAAACCTACGTTTCTAGCATTTGTAGACTTAGAGAAAGCTTTTGACAATGTTGACTGGAATACTCTCTTTCACATTCTAAAGGTGGCAGGGGTAAAATACAGGGAGCGAAAGGATATTTACAATTTGTACAGAAACCAGATGGCAGTTATAAGAGTCGAGGGGCATGAAAGGGAAGCAGTGGTTGGGAAAGGAGTGAGACAGTGTTGTAGCCTCTCCCCGATGTTATTCAATCTGTATATTGAGCAAGCAGTAAAGGAAACAAAAGAAAAATTCGGAGTAGGTATTAAAATTCATGGAGAAGAAGTAAAAACTTTGAGGTTCGCCGATGACATTGTAATTCTGTCAGAGACAGCAAAGGACTTGGAAGAGCAGTTGAACGGAATGGACAGTGTCTTGAAAGGAGGATATAAGATGAACATCAACAAAAGCAAAACGAGGATAATGGAATGTAGTCAAATTAAATCGGGTGATGCTGAGGGAATTAGATTAGGAAATGAGACACTTAAAGTAGTAAAGGAGTTTTGCTATTTAGGGAGTAAAATAACTGATGATGGTCGAAGTAGAGAGGATATAAAATGTAGACTGGCAATGGCAAGGAAAGCGTTTCTGAAGAAGAGAAATTTGTTAACATCGAGTATAGATTTAAGTGTCAGGAAGTCGTTTCTTAAAGTATTTTATGGAGTGTAGCCATGTATGGAAGTGAAACATGGACGATAACTAGTTTGGACAAGATAAGAATAGAAGCTTTCGAAATGTGGTGCTACAGAAGAATGCTGAAGATTAGATGGGTAGATCACGTAACTAATGGGGAGGTATTGAATAGGATTGGGGAGAAGAGAAGTTTGTAGCACAACTTGACTAGAAGAAGGGATCGGTTGGTAGGACATGTTTTGAGGCATCAAGGGATCACAAATTTAGCATTGGAGGGCAGCGTGGAGGGTAAAAATCGTAGAGGGAGACCAAGAGATGAATAAACTAAGCAGATTGAGAAGGATGTAGGTTGCAGTAGGTACTGGGAGATGAAGAAGCTTGCACAGGATAGAGTAGCATGGAGAGCTGCATCAAACCAGTCTCAGGACTGAAGACCACAACAACAACAACATGATCTACCTTCGTATTTATATTGAAACTACCTCTTTAATTATTTTGTTTTTATTAAACACTGACTTACAGAATTTTCCCCGACAAAGACAACTCTAACCGAACCTATTCATTTATTACCCACAATATGGAAGCCCAGCGCAATCTGACTGCTATACTTTGACAACATGATTTCCAGTAACTAACATAAAAGAATGTCCCTGAATTTCAAGAAATCCCAACAATAATACAAATCCGAAAAATATGAAATTAAAGAAATATGAAACTATCTCCAACTCTGTTAACTGCCTAAACTCATTTCAGTCACGAATCCCGATAGTGGAAACACCATTCTTTTTCATAAGTCACTTACCTCACAGAAAATCTTCTTAACACAAACTACAGCAATTACAACAAGTAGCAACAACAGCTAGCTAAATAAAAAGATTCTAACTACTATACACTCTAACTACTAGGAGGCATATGGTTAGCAAAAGAAAGATTTTGTTGAAGAGCAAACACTGTATTTAGAAAATTTTACCTTATTCATGTGATATCAGTTCCAAAAATTATATAGTTGTCAATAATTCCACCACCCAAACATTATAAACAACATCCATTCTCATACATTTCCCTGCATATTTTCTTATAAACACATCATTTCATCTCACTTTATAATGCATGTCCCACCAACACAGAGTCACCACACAGAATCTGTTGCCGAGGGCGCAGAGCGCTGACAGCGATATTAACACAATCTATAATGCTGGCAACATACAAATAGGCTACTTGCAATATTATACTTCAGGCTTTATTTTAGCAATAGTTGTTCTTTCTTGTTCAAACAAATATTTGTCAGGGATAGCAACCACAAAAAAAGTAAGTCTTTAAATCATTGTATGCATTAATATCAACTGACTGACTCATTAACTTACGAATTTACTATTGTGTTAGACCATGTTCCTTACGCAACCAAGTAGATTGTCAGAAACTAATGGCTTTACAAGCCCTGCCGATTTACGATGTAGATTATAATTTGTTACCAATCACTTCTTTTTTAATAAATATCTCGATGATTTCATTTTGCATAGCAATCGCTTCACATATCAAATTATTTTAAAAATGGATTAAAACCTGTCTCGACGGCAAAAATATTTATTTCGATGGTAACCTTTTTCGGTCAGTGATGCCATGATGGTAGGCGGTGGCGCTGAAATGGAGTGGGTGTTGTAACGCATGAGCGTCCATTGATCTACACTGCGTACTATCATGGTATGAGGGTCTGAGGATGGTTGTACACTGACTGAAACCATTTACCACCGAAATAGATGTTTTTGCGGTCGAGACTGTCTATAATCTATTTATGAAGTTCTTTTGACCAGACCACAATTTCTCCAGGAGAACAGTTCTCAGAAATTACGTCTCGAGTTATATTCGATCATACGCCTATTTCTGAAGTTGATGTTGAAAACTGCTTGTATATACGTTGGTGTCACTCTGTTGGTAATGCATCGTTTGTTGAAGGGTATATGCTGGATGCTTATAGTATCTGTGGAAAACAGCACTTGCCCAGCTAGCCAGAATTTAGTTAAGTTGAAATCCATTAGATGTCTGTGTGCATAGCGGCCGCTGAATATTTCAACCGAAGGAAGGATAGCAGTCAGTCGCAAAATCCGTAATTAATTGCAGTTCTGGATTTTGACCCTAACATAGTCATTATCGATGCTAAAACACAAAACAGATAGGATCAAGAACAGGTACAAAATAAGTATATAACACAGTTACAGGAATCCTTTTAAGCGGGAACAGAGCAATAACATATCATTGCCAAAGAGTCATATACATTCCAACTTGTCAGAGCATAACTTATGACCAAATGACGCTAGCCTCTGCATGGCAGACACAAAACTGAGACCGTTGCTTACATCCAACGCAGCCTGTATGAATATACGTCTTAAATCACCTGTAGTGCCCTCTATTGAAGTATGCATGTAAGAACGCATGTTTTCATTTTTTTGAGTAAAGCTGTAACGAGCAATGGAGCTTATAATACGATTTGTATGGTATATGCAAAATACATGGAGAATATGTAGTTTCATAAAAATGAACAACCGAATTTAGGTGTAAATGAAGTCATAAAGGACATTTCGCTTCCCCTATAGGGCTGCATTGCGACAAAAGCTTAATGAATTTAATAATAAGACTAAATCCGTTTACAAAAGCGTCATGCAACATATTTGACTTAATGTCTGTAAAAAGATATAAAAACATTGTCAATAAAACCTGAAAAATGTACTCTGAAGTAAAATAGCATTAAAATCATGCCGTAAGGGTCATGACGCGCACTCTCTGGGCTTGCACTAAAGTGAGGTGATAATCTGAAGAGCCAGATATTTGGTTGAATAAACATGACACACTCTCATATTTCTGTCTGATACAATAGAGACCATTGCATTTTTTTTATATTTGAAGAAGACGTGGTAGTGTGACAACGTACTAATCATGGACACAAGTTAAGTTTCTTCTCTGGTGACGCAATATAAAGGCATATATTGACGTGTAAAAATGAAACCAGCAAGTCAGATATAAAAAGGAGTTGCGATGTTAACATGTAAACTTATGTACGTGATGTTTTCATTTTCATACCACCCTACTCTTCTTCAAATATGGAAAAATGTTAAAATGTTTGTTTGCTCTCTATCGTAGCAGACAGAAATATGACAGAGTGTAATGTATATTTGTCAAGATATTTGATCTTGTAGTATGAAGCTCTTCAGATTCTCACCTCACTTAAAGGAAAGCCCAGACACCTTTAGGGAACGGAACGACATTAATGCTAACCTACTTCACTGTACGTTTTTAGTGCTTTTTAAAATATTTTGACACACATTAACTCCAATATGTTGTATGAAGCTTTTGTAAATTGCTTTTAATGCATTAGTCTTATTAAATTGGCTATGCTTGTGTCGCAATATAATCCTATAGGGGATGCAAAATGTCCTTTACGACTTTATTTACATGTAAATTCAGATGCACGTTTTCGCAAAATAACGTATTCTCTATGTAATTAGTATAACCTAAACGTACCTTATTATAAGCTCTATTTTCCGGTTATGGTTTTATTTAAAAAATAAAAGCATAGTTTCTTGGCTGTATACTCCAATAGAAGGCACCAAAATTCCTGTATGGCGTATATTTATGCAGTCTGCACTGGATGTCAGCAACGGTCTCAGTTCTCAGTCTGCCATGCAGAGGCTAGTGTCAGTTAGTTGTACGTTATGCTCTGACACATCAGTAGCTATATGACTTTTTGATAATGATGTGTTATTGCTATGTTCGCACTTAAATGGATCCCCGTAACTGTGTTGAACAGATGTTCTGTACCTGTTCTTGATTCTATCCATTTTGTGTTTTAGCACCGACAATGACTATGTTAGGGTCGAACTCAAAATCTGCAATTAATTACGGATTTTGCAACTGGGTGCTATCCTTCCTTCAGTTTAAATATTCAGCGATCGCTGTGCACACAGACAGCCAACGGATTACAGCTTTTTTTAGATAAATAACTGTTCATCTCAATCTTGATTTCGAGATCCTTTAAATTTTTCTACAACTTTTTCATGGTTTGGCGACCTACTAATAATAAATATAGCCTGGTGCACATCTAAGCTTGTTGTTAGCACTGTGATGGTCTTATCGTTGTCTACAATGGCTAAACTAAATAATCATTCTCTTATTATTCAGTGAAGGTAACGAGGATTGCACTTGCTTATCTTATTTGAATATAAATCCGTTTATTGATAATAGAGAGCGGTGTCGATTTCCGCTGGGATTTTAAGCTTATTGTGTGTTAATTTGATGACTATTTGGCTAACAACGACGCAGTAATAAGCAGCGACATTGCAAGCTGTCACTTGCTCTGATCATAAGTATATCTCCGAGTGATGCTAAATGTTATTGTCTTTATTATTATCTTCCCAATAATAATTATCTTCCCAATAACCTTGAACTCGTGAGCAACATCCTAAATTTTTTATTTGTGAAATTAGTGAATTTAGTCATGGCACTTTTGTTGCCTATGTCTGTGGTCACTTTGATAACTCAGATTAAGAGTCAAATTAACTAATTTAGTAGAATTGAACCTTGAATTGCTGATGGACCCATGTATTACCATAAAAATACGAAAAAGATAATAAAGACGGCGAATAGTAGTGGGAGTATGAATAACAGTGGCGTATTTAAGTTTACGAAGATAATGACAAGTTTTTGTTCATTCTTTTATAACTACAATTGAGCTGATACATTTTACAAAAAGTGACAGACAAGTCAGAAAAAGGATGGTGCTTGATTGGCAAAGTATTCGTTGGGGTGGAAACTATACAAATTCTGCCCTGAATTAATTCCTTTTACAACGCAGTTTCACTTTGTTCACATGAATCCATTGTGAGGCCCAATTCTATTCAAATGGAATCAACTATGACCAAGTACACCACAAACTATGGTTCACCAGACAACAGGGAACTGTGAATATCATTTAACAGCCCTGCGCGGGCGCAGCAATACTTTTCCCTTTCACCTCGATTCAGGCTGCAGCAGAAATCGGCCCGCTTTGGGCGAGGAGCGACGCGCTGCCGCAGCTGTAATGTTTTGATGCGTCCACCAAAATTTGCAACTACGCGGACTGGCGTTCTGTTTGTTAGAAAACGGGAAACTTCGCCATCAGAGCTCTGAAATCCCGACAGATTTAAGTGTGACCAGCACCCGTGCGCTAGTCTGGCCAAACCAATTAGACTCACAGGTACGACGGTGTCTCCTGGAATTGTCAAACATCAGACAGCACACTTGTGACACATGGTATGTCCGAGACGATATGCAGTTCCACTGTCGGTACAGGTGGAAACTGCCACTGGCTCTTAGTCCGTCACAAGTTTCAGACTACAAGTCTCACCCACTAGTCAAAGACCTGAAGTTCTCCACCAAGGTAGGTCCAGAAGATGAAGAAGACAAAGAATCACCACCACTCTCCAACAAGCGTCGGTATGGTATCGGAGCTAAAGCAGCGAAAAGAAAGGAAAAAAATAGCCGCCTCCATGTTGTACAAAACTATTGAACAATCCTCTATTCATTAAATCCAGAAACAGCACCGGTGTTCCTGCGCTGGGCAAGAAGGCCTCTACTCCCTGAGGGGAACCAACCAGCGACTCAAAATCTCTCTTGTCTGCAAAAAGAATATTTTTGACTAGGACGCGTTGTTCTCACAGTAAGCATGCCCATGTTCCGGAAAGAAACGCCTATCTAGATGAGACCACAGTCCCTCTTTCACAGAGAGATCTCATCTTTCCAGGCTGATCATTTCCAATTTCTGAAAGAAGGCTGTTAAGCTTACTGGACAGTCGTGCCCGTGATATATTTGTTTTTGCCACTTGCTAAAAGGACCTGGCGACTTCCTGGTATCAGGTGACTTGAAGTGTTGCTTCCGTTAAACACATGCACCAGCCGCTCTGTCTGTATCATTCCAGCTTCTAACATGAGAATGCTTGGAGTTTTATGACCGTCCCACCATTTGCACAAAAGCTCAGATTGCAGCATTCTCTCTTAAATGGATCCCTCCATCCACTTTCTACTAGCTGACCACTTTCGCGACAGTCTGTTTCTTGGTCCTGGTAAAATGTTTTGCGAACCGGCTGCCTCCTGCTCTGACCATAAGTGGGAAGAAGAGAGTGCCATGGTCTGTAGTCCCGCTGCAGGTACAATCCACAGAGCGCTGCTTCCCAGAATGAAATGGTTCAAATGGCTCTGAGCACTATGCGACTTAACTTCTGAGGGCATCAGTCGCCTAGAACTTAGAACTAATTAAACCTAACTAACCTAAGGACATCACACACATCCATGCCCGAGGCAGGATTCGAACCTGCGACCGTAGCGGTCACGCGGTTCCAGACTGAAGCGCCTTTAACCGCACGGCCACACCGGCCGGCTCCCAGAATGATTCGCACAGCATTTACGGCCCGCACTCTACCTTCCTCCCTGTTCTCTGTCGGCTCCACTACGGTCTCTCGGGTACAAGTTCTCTACGGGCTACACACGCAATTATATGAACATTCTGCGCACAATGTCCTCATGTGTTGTTGTTGTTGTGGTCTTCAGTCCTGAGACTGGTTTGATGCAGCTCTCCATGCTACTCTATCCTGTGCAAGCTTCTTCATCTCCCAGTACCTACTGCAACCTACATCCTTCTGAATCTGTTTAGTGTATTCATCTCTTGGTCTCCTTCTACGATTTTTACCTTCCATGCTGCCCTCCAATACTAAATTGGTGATCCCTTGATGCCTCAGAATATGCCCCACCAACCGATTCCTTCTTCTAGTTAAGTTGTGCCACAAACTTCTCTTCTCCCCAATCCTATTCATACCTCCTCATTAGTTATATGGTCCACCCATATAATCTTCAGCATTCTTCTGAAGCACCACATTTCGAAAGCTTCTATTCTCTTCTTGTCCAAACTAGTTATCGTCCATGTTTCACTTCCATACATGGCTACGCTCCATACAAATACTTTCAGAAACTACTTCCTGACACTTAAATCTATACTCGATGTTAACAAATTTCTCTTCTTGAGAAACGCTTTCCTTGCCATTGCCAGTCTACATTTGATATCCTCTGTACTTCGACCATCATCAGTTATTTTGCTCCCCAAATAGCAAAACTCCTTTACTACTTTAAGTGTCTCATTTCCTAATCTAATTCCCTCAGCATCACCTGACTCAATTCGACTACATTCCATTATCCTCGTTTTGCTCTTGTTGATGTTCATCTTATATCCTCCTTTCAAGACACTGTCCATTCCGTTCAACTGCTCTTCCAAGTCCTTTGCTGTCTCTGACAGAATTACAATGTCATCGGCGAACCTCAAAGTTTTTATTTCTTCTCCATGGATTTTAATACCTACTCCGAATTTTTCTTTTGTTTCCTTCACTGCTTGATCAATATACAGATTGAATAACATCGGGGATAGGCTACAACCCTGTCTCACTCCCTTCCCAACCACTTCTTCCCTTTCATGCCCCTCGACTCTTATAACTGCCATTTGGTTTCAATACAAATTGTAAATAGCCTTTCGCTCCCTATATTTTACCCCTGCCACCTTCAGAATTTGAAAGAGAGTATTCCAGTCAACATTGTCAAAAGCTTTCTCTAGGTCTACAAATGCTAGAAACGTAGGTTTGCCTTTCCTTAATCTAGCTTCTAAGATAAGTCGTAGGGTCAGTATTGCCTCACGTGTTCCAACATTTCTACGGAATCCAAACTGATCTTCCCCGAGGTCGGCTTCTACCAGTTTTTCCATTCGTCTGTAGAGAATACGCGTTAGTATTTTGCATCCGTGACTTAATAAACTGATTGTTCGGTAATTTTCACATCTGTCAGCACCTGCTTTCTTTGGGATCGAAATTATTACATTCTTCTTGTAAAAAATCATAAAACAGACATACCAAATGTAGTAATGGGGAGCCCCCGAGATCGTGACGTAGAACATGAATGTTAATCTGACTGATAGTGTTGTTAAAGTGAGAGAGTGGCGTGCTACCTCTCAACATCGCATATAAACATAAATGACAAGAACCGTACATGTTGACCCTTATCCAGGGATTTACTAACTGCAGTTAGGTCGGCGCTGTGAAACATATCTTAGGGTGAAAAAATTTATAGCAATCATCTTTTTTCCATCTTGCGGCTTGCACATTAAGCTGCTGCTGCTGCAAATATTCTAGTAAGGCGCATTAAACTATATATTGTTTATGATTTGTTTGTTTTATATGTAATTGTTTTTGAAGGATTTTATTGAGTAAATTTACATTAAGAGTGAAGTTTTTTTGTATAATGTTTCAAGGTATTTCAGTGCTTGGGGTTATTCACAGATGTTAAATTTGTTGTACCAAGAGTAGACTGTGTAGTAGATTATGTTTTCATTTCTTTCATACAAGGACGGGTATAGTCGAGCATGACATAGAGAGACAAGGAGAGTTTTTAATCAGAAGGGTTTAATGGAATCATAGGAAGTTGTGTCGGAATTCTCTGAGGGGGAAGCGTCAGAAGCAGTTACGTTGCCTCACACCCAGAAAGCCGCACTGACGACTGAACAAAGGGAAATTCGCACAACGTGTGAAACAGAGTCTACCCTGGTACACAGCAGTTAGAGTTTCGGAACCATAGGGAATATTCCATTGTTTCTCAAACAATGCAGCGTGTGGACGAGCGAACTGAATCTGAAGCTATGCAGCTGGATCAGTTCTTAGAAACTGCGATATTTACCTCGCTTTAACAAGATCTAAAGAAGCTATGGAGGGAGACTGAGCGACCAGGAGTTCCGTGACCATTAATGCCCAAAAGCAGAGAGTAGGCTGAGGGTCGCTTAAGAGGTATATTTGTGAGAGGTTGGAGCTTAGTGGCGCGCTGTCAGTAACGCAAGACAGGGACTTTGCGAGGGAGTCGTGTGGATCATAGAGGTCTGGTCTGCCCGTTGGCAGATTTTGATGACAAGGATTTCTTCTCACTGAGGAAGTTTCTCACTTATTCTGTGTGGAAAAAGCTGCATGCTGAGACGTCGATTGAGCAATTTAAGGAGAGCCTCCCGAACTCCATGCAATTCAGATATAGTTGGAGTTCATGGGTAGCCACATGGGTGCAGATGTAATCGGAAAGTTTTATCAGTCACAAGACAGTGTAAAACCTTCGTAATTTTGAATCTGAAATTATGAAACTGCACTGGTTGGCTGTGAAACCAAATAGGGTGGAACTAAACATAGAAGCCCTGCCACTGGGAACAATGCGATTTCAGTCTAACTCAGTGCAGTGTGACGAAATCATAAAGCAGACTCAGCATCTTGATCACGTATAGAGAAGTGTCAAGCTGATTCAGTCGTCCATTACGACGATATCAGCATAACGCAAGAGATCTCTGCTCCGCGTTGAAAAGGGTGATCTGGATGCATTTTAATTAATCTTAACAGACCTTGATTCGTACGTGAGGGTAGACAGGAGAGTGGGTTTTGCAACTGAAAGCTACCGGTACAGAAACACATAGGAGAATGAGTGTACGTGTGGCAATGTAGGTGAGAGTAGCAACAACAGGTGTTCTCAAACTCAGAGCAGTAATTGGTGAGGTCAGAAGCGCAGACGTGAGGAGAGAACCTGTCTGGGAAACAGCGTGGAAGGAGGAGGAAAACGGAGTGCTAAAAACTGTTTTAAATATGGAACCCAGCTTCAGACCACGATCAACAAGTATGACAAAAGGAGGGGTCCAAGCCTACACTCTGTGCTAAAATATGAAAAGTTCAGAGACGAGCTGCTGGCCGAGATGGACAACACTTGAGTAGCGGTGTGTCCTGTCATAGATATTCAAAGCGGTAAAGTTCTTGTTTGTGTTTAAAAATGACACTCATTGTTGCTGCAGTTTATGTACGTGTTTTTACCTTTTGGGGGTAAGTAAGAGGTGGAATGATGCATAAGGGTGTTGGAACTAGTCGCACCTTGCAAGGCATACTTTTTTTTGTTACAACGTGTATGACTGAATGTACAAGTTTACCGGTAATTCCCTCTTATGGCAAGTTAATACTATATTTCACGAGTGATGTTTGTTTTGCAAATGTTTTGGATAATGCAGTGCAGCATTAGTCGCCAAGAATCGCTAGAAGATCCTGAGGATGCTTTTATTTGTCATCTTTCAGAAGCATCAAGGACGCGTTAAGTAACAGAATGTGATGTATCATTCCCCTAAAATTGTAAGTTTTTAGTTTCTATCACTTACAGTAAGGTTTGTTAGGGTGTAGCCAATCGTATTATAGTGTGAGAGGTGACTTCTGTGGATGACATAAGGAGACTCTATGGATTTTATGTTATGTTTGTTATAGAACACACCACAGAAGTTATGAGGTTTTGGATTACCAACAGCTATAAACATTGCCTTGGAGCAAGGGCACCCATTCGATAGTTTGTATGGGTGGGAAGGACAGACTTGGGGTAAGCAGTAGTTTTATTATTTTGGAATGACAACTTGTAAGTTGCTACGAAAACGTTCCTGTTCCGTCACTGTTAAAAACCTGTCTAATACCGATTTTTAAATCATTTTCTTGAAAGAAAAACGCCTGGGGGATGGGGTAGGGTCACAGCCCCACAGTATCCCGGGTGTGGGCGCCCTTGCTCTGAGGTTCTTCCTGAGATGTTTTACGAATTCGTCAGGCGCCAACTTTTGCCAATAGTGCTCTGAGCGATCTTGACCATATTTGTATTACGATCTGTGTCTTCCATTGTATCGGTTTTGTACATTCAGCAACCTGTAATGCTGAAACCTGTTTTCTAATTTGGATCACGCCATGCTCTCTGAACTTAGTATGCATAGATCACATCCCATCTAAACCATGACGCACACAGACCTATGGCGGAACACCAGTTGTCTGATATAATTTTGGGAGGTAACGAGATCTGAGTAAGATTATAATTAACAAAATTAGCTGACTCAGGAATTGACCGTAGCTTTTGCTTTGGATACTGTGCTTTCTTTGCCTTAACTCATCGTGTACATTGAAGTTAAACATTTCCTTCTAACAGTTGCACGTTCACATTCACACTAAGGTCACACATGGAAATACTTAAAAGTCCTTATCATATGCCACTCTTATCTTGTATACATTTGCAAAACTTGCTGACTGAATCTCAAAACTGCAGAAGGTGCATCTAGGCTTCTGGTAGAGGTGAGAAGGGAGGGACCCAAGGGGGTCAAGCAGCAGCTAAAGCAGAGCGCCCATCCTGCCGCACCCCCCCCCCCCGCGCGCCCCCCCCCCCCCCCGCCCCCCAAACTATGAGGTTAATAACTAGCCCTGCGTTAAGCCACAAAGAAAATGCTCACCTGTGTCTCTTCTTTTTTTGTCGGTCAGCACATAATAGATATCGACGTAAACCACCCACAAAAGAACCCTAAGCCACAGAGTGTGGTCCTCCTTTCAGACAAGTGTAAACTTACGCTATCTGAGTTATCTCTCAGAGGAAGGAAAAGTTTGACTGTACTCCTTAGCACATGCCTATATGGAAACACTCCATTTCTTGGAGAACAGTCTGATGTACATACTTAATTCTTAGGAATCATAAGTAGTGTTAATAATTTTTCATTGTAAAGAAGTGGCAGTGACGGAACTCATGCGCACATCTACTATTCTGTCGGTCATATTTATTAAATAACAGCTGCATCTGGCTCATTCAGGTGCCATAAGATTATATTTTTAAATTATCAGATCACTTCTTTTATTTTGTGAGTTTGTTCAACACACTATATATCGTCTAAATATGAAATCCAAGTAACGAGACTTCTCTACTGTAGAGGATATTTGATGTTACGTTAAATATTGTTAGTTTTTAGATTTTTATGAGCTTGATGTTTGCAATATTCCTTTCTGACATGAAATATGTCAACTATTAGTCTTCCTTGTGACACGTTCTTGCGAGCAAGTTATTTTATTATTACAGTTTCGAAATCTTGGTGTGGAAAAACAGTATTGTATGACATATAATCATCCTTTTTTGTAGTAATCAAATGTTGAAAGTTGAATCTGGTTGGCTCAACTCTACGAAATATGCATTTTATGCACAGATTTTTCATTATCTGACACAAGAAAATCTTGATTAATTTAGTCAGTTAAGCATCAAACCTGCTCTGTGAGCTCATACCAAAAGACAATTTTATGAATATTAGATTTATGTGATGTGGAAAGAAATTTGATGTTACTTTATTTTTGCGTTTTATTAATGTACAAACTTGAGGTTCCATATTCATCCTCAAGTCATGTTTCTTCTTATGAATCAAACAGGTAGAATGATGCCTTGCCTATATCTTTATTCTGACGGAAGACTCTTATGAGTCATTTTCAGGTTCCTGTGGTTGACTTGAGTTAGTTATGTGTTCCATCGATCAATCTCACAGTAACCATTATGGTTTGGAATGTGTCAAGAGCATAAGAAAAGCACACATGAATCAAGGCTCTATTTTTTAAACGAAAAATTATTATTACCTACCCCAATTCCTTAAATGGCGCAAAATGCATATATTATACCTTTACGTTTATTTATTTCTATTCCTGAATACATCCACGGTATAGAAGTAGTTGTCAAGGAGATTTGCTATCAATTTATTTTGAAAGAGTTACTGCTGTCTGTCAGGCATTTTATTTCATCTGGTAATTTATCGAAAAGTTTTACAGTGGTATATTTTATCCTTTTCTGTGCCAAAGATAGGTTAAGTAGAGGGTAACGTAAGTCTTGCTTTCTTATGGTATTATAATCATGATTGTCACTGTTGTTTTTGAACTGGTCGATGTTGTGGACAACAAATGTCATTATGGAGTAAATGTATTGTGAGGCTATTGTAAGAATTTCTAACCTTTTAAACAGATGCCTGCAGGATGGGCGACTATGAGCCCCACACATTATTCTAACCACTTTCTTTTGAGCAGCGAATACTTTTTGGCTAAATGTTGGGTTACCCTGAAATATTATTCCATATGACATCAGGGAGTGAAAGCATGCAAAATATGTTAGCTTACTAATTGTCATATCCTCAGAACTGGAAATTACTCTGATTACAAAATTTGCTGAACCTAGTCGCTTTAGGAGATCCAAAATATGAATTTTCCAATTAAGATTCTGACCTAAATATACACCCAAAAACATAGTATGCTCTGGCCTGGCTATTGACTTCTGTTGATGTGTTATATTAAGTGAAGGAACTGTACTCTGTGCCACAGAAAATTGAATGTACTGTGTTTCCTCAAAATTCAGAGCAAGACTATTTGCAGAAAACCAATTAATAACTTTACATTTATTTGTATCATTTTCAATTGGAGTTTCTTTCACTGGATTAATAATGATGCTTGTATCATCAGCAAATAGTGTCAGTTTAGCTTCTTGTTTCAGATAAGAAAGGAAGTCATTCACATATACCAAGAAGCATAAGAGGACCCATGATCAAACTCTGTGAAACACCTAATGTAGTATCACCCCAGTTAGATGAAGTGGCAAGGTTCCTTAAATCACTTAAACCATATGAAGAAACTTTTTGCTTCCTGTTCCGTAGACATGACTTAAACCACTCATATAATGTTCCATTTATGCAATAGATTGTAATTCCTGTAACATAATGTCATAGTTCACGCACTCAAATGCTTTGGATAAGTCACAGAAAATTGCTATTGGTGACATTTTACTAATATTATTAAAGGCATATTTAAAACTGTCTTGGAAAGTACCTCGACTTATTGATGCATTACATATGTCACTCAGAATTTTTAATTTCTGGGATGCCTAAGCCAGGTGACGAATAAGTATCGAAATTTTTGGGGACTTTCTATTCTTTTTGAACGTGGAATGAAGGGGTGATGTGACATTACTCTCATATATTGCTAAGCAACATTTTTTTCATTTCCTGCCACTATTTGGTGATCTTTTATTGCGAGTACTGGGAACATTTACCAAAAGGAAAGCTTTGCATTTTTCGCTTTGGGGTTATGAACTCCTGGTGCCATCTGAGGGTCTTGTCGGCAACAGAAAGCAGTCAGTGAATATTATAAGGGGAGGCGAGCCTTTCAGGCAGATAGGCGGTCTTCAAAAGTGAGACTGCAACCTGTTTAGTGGTTTTTGAGCAGAGGCATCAGCAGACCTAGCTGAGGGCAGGAGGCACCATCGCAGAGATCAGTTTAGTTTAACATTTTAGCCTTTTCTGTATGAACGTTAAAGGTGAAGATAATGTGGTGCAGCCCAGTCAGTGTGAGAAAAACGATTTCTTTCACTCCAAAATTTCACTCCAAAATTTCGAACTCCAAAACCGTGTCTGGCGCGAAGAAATCGTCCAACCGAGGTGACCGCTACAACTCTGGACCAACCTCGTGTCTGTTAATGTGTGTTTTGTATACTAAGATTGGGAAGTTTCTGCTGCGCTCCCAGTTTTCTCGTCAAATCGACAACACTCTCGTCTGTGACATGGAGATTGTGATATCATCCATATGGTATTTTCGAAACTTAGGCAGATGATAACATTGTTTGAGAATTCTTGGCGATTCTGATCTGGGCTGCCATGTTGGGTGCTTCTTCTGCGGGTCACCATCCTGGTGCTGATCGATTCACGCTAGCTGTGTTGAGGAAATCTGACATCCAAAGCTCCAGATATCAGACACTCAGACCGGTGCCAAACGTTGTACGTAAATAGAGTATCAACCAAAACTCCGATTTAGTTTGTGCTACGTGCTGTCGTCCAGCAGAACTGTAGTAAAATGTAATTAAAAGTAACACTAGAACTACGGGCCACAGGAAAAGCGTAACTGTAAATAATACGTGTAGTTTCCGTGGGGAAGTTGGTAGAGTGTTAGGTCATCGTACCAAGGGTTCTGGATTCAAGCCACAATGATGACAATTTTTTAGCTGAATTATGCGTGAAAGTTTTCTGTGAGACTATTAATGCTTCCGCAAGTGTGATGAAATTGTTTCTTTATTCTACTGCTCCGATTTTATATGTTTATTCTGTGAAACTTCAACTACACTAGCTGCTTCATCACGAGTCGTGTCTGTTCTGTCTCACATGGCCGACCGGCGTGGCCGTGTGGTTCTAGGCGCTTCAATCTGGAATCGCGTGACCGCTACGGTCGCAGGTTCGAATCCTGCCTCGGGCATGGATGTGTGTGATATCCTTAGGTTAGTTAGGTTGAAGTAGTTCTAAGTTCTAGGGGACTGATGACCACAGATGTTAAGTCCCATAGTGCTCAGAGCCATTTGAACTATTTGTCTCACATGTCGACGGAACACCACACCTGTCTGTACAAATGTACTCTGGCTTGCTACGTTCAACTAACGAAGAGAAAGCACACTGTCAAAAAAACATTGCTACGAACTCCGAAAAGTCCTTTTATATGTCAGGAAAACTTCTTCCATGCAACAGTTTCATGCGTAAACAACAGCAGTACTTTTGGTACGTCGACTTCGCACTCTATCAACTCATCCACGCAAGATCTACAAAACTATCCCTCAGAGATACCCTTTTCCTATGCTCCGTAATTCTGGTGTTAATTTTAACTACCATTTACGCCCGTTCTGCTGGATGACAGCACACAGCACGAACTAAATCGGGGTTTTGGTAGAGACTCTATCGACATACAACATTTGGTCCGCTCTGAGTGTCTGACAGCTGGAGGTTTGAATGTATTGTAGGTCAATGCACATTCTGAACAGTTCGTTGGTTTGAGTTCTATAAAACTTCGTTGTCTCGTAATTTTATTGTGATGTATGTCAATAATTAGAGAAAATAAGTGTCTATTAATATCAGTCTCGATTCTTTAAATTATTCAACATCTTTTCCACGGTTATATGACCCACTTATAATAAGTATAAGCTGGTGCACACCTAGGCTTGTTGTTGTCACCGTGACAGTGTTATTGTTGTGTACAGGGACGAAACTCAACGATCGATATCTCACTGTTCAGTGAAGGTAACGAGCATGCACTCGTTCATCTTGCTTGATTATAAATCTGTTTACTAGAGAAAGCTGTGTCGATTTCCCTAAGGATTATACTATAGGTTTACGGTGTGGTGTTTCATGACTATTTGGTTAACAACCCTGCAGTATTCAGACATAGTAAGTAGCAACTTGCATAGAATCTTCAATATTAAGAAACATTCATTGTATGTAGGTGTATAGTGGCTACTGTAAACTTTTGATTGAAACCCTGCCATGATATTTGGTGCGTCAGATAACAATGAATCTGAACCGCCACAACAATCTGGTTTTAGAGCTCAGCATGAGTACAAATTGTCCCTCGTTTCACATAGAAAGCACGGCAGCGCCTTCTACTGTTGAGAGACTCAAACAGACTAATTAATAAACGCATATAACCAAGAAATTTTGTGCAAAGTAATTGAAACACAACATTATCAGATTGTTTGGAAATTTTTTCGGTTGTGTCTGCTTGTATTCTGCATACAAAAACAGTCTCAATGACAACAGGATATATCAATGGATACAGACATTTCTCGATTTTTTCAGAATTCTAACGACTCGTTGTACCAGCGGATGTGGATAGTGATGAAGCAGGCACGGCCAGATGTGTTTACTGACGATAACCACGAGGGCGTGGAGCGAGTGAAGAAAGGGAAGGGCAACTACGCCTTCTTCATGGAGTCCACCAGCATCGAGTACCAGACGGCGCTCAACTGCGACCTGCGCAAAGTCGGCGGGCAGCTCGACTCCAAAGGCTACGGCATAGCGCTGCCCCGAGGTGAGAAATCATAAGGTCTCACATTTCCTTCAACATTACTAAGGTGTTCGATCACCTAGGTCATCTGCTAGTCTTACATTACCCCTCAAAATGTTCACAGCAATGAGCAATCAGTTTCAGTTGCACGAACAAGTATGTCCCTATCTACATGTCTTTCACATTCTCAATAAATATGTGTCGTGATCACCTTCAGAGCTTTTCTTCCTCAACCTACCTTCCATAACGTCACAAAACGAGTCTCCAAGTCGCCCATCGTTCTCTATCCATCAGCGTCTACTTCCATTTTTCTGTCTCATAGATATTTCGTTTCTTTCTTATTTCAAGAATGCATACTTTGTCCAATACATACTCCTGTGTATGACGTACAGTGAAGTAAAATTTTACTTTTCTCTGTCCGATTCCCTAATTGTCCATTTCTAGACTGAGCATCGGGTTGCACGGATTTCCGTATATACCATTTGCTACATTCCACATTGTTTCATTAAAATTGGTATATTACTTCATGACAGCCGATATATTTCTAATGCGTTATATCTACATACGCAGCTTCTTGGCAAGTTACTGTACACTGCACGGCAGGGGGTACTTCGTAGTATCCTTAACGTCTTTGCATCTCAGTTGATTTGCTTATAGACAGAGGGATAAGTGAATTTTTGTACTCCCTTCTACATAATCTCTCTTATTTTCGTGATCCCTACGCAACGTAAACGATGAAGGCAGCAGAATGGTTGCATAGTTCTTCGGTTACCTTTTATTAAACCCACAAAACACTGATGTAATATTCTACAATATTTGTTATTTATTTCACAAACCGGATTTCGATTGTTACGCCATCATCAGGTATGAAGATAAATGTCTGACGAAGTGAAATTTTGTTGGATCAAAGATTTTAAACTAGTGAATCTACAGATTATCTCCATATCCAGAGATGAAATTGTTAGTGCTGTATTAGGATAAAATGGGAGGAATTATTTCAGAGTAAATAAAACATAAGATTATTTAATAAGGTATGTGACACATTAACTAATGAATTATATACAAATCACAACGATCGTTCATAGAAGAAAATAAATTTAAAGGCAAAATTTGGCGCCATGCTTCAAGTATGTGGCTGAACAAAATAATGTTTTCTTTGATAGGTCTTAAATTAGAAGCAAATAAGACATACTAGTGTGAGTAAGCATGTAAGTGAAACAGTTGTAATTATACAAAGTCAAAATTTTTAACACTAGAAGAGAAATTATAATAACTGAAATAAAGGAAAAATGGGACATGTGAGCGAGAGGCAACCACGGGCTAGACTTGTGGATATAAGTTCACAGTCAGATGCATTTTGCTGCTCACAGTCCTAATGTTTCAGCTTGTTGCTATCACAACTCCACCATGTGAAAGTCTAATCCATCTTACGGTAGGGATACTGAAAGTTTCATAACAATTTACTTCTAATTTAAACTAATTCTCAGTTTTTAGTATTACATTAAGCCCATTGCTTTGTTCGAGAGATGTGAGTTCTAGGACTTCTTGGCGAACGCTTCGACGGTTGACAAATAGTGTTTCAATTTTGCCACTCTTCATATTTCCTGCCCTGTGGCTTTAAGAAGTGGTTACTGGATGTCTGGTTTCTATCTGAGGACTTTCGAGATAAGCCTAATTTTACGATGATGTAAAATAAAATACTCTGATACCTAGGTGGTCATTTCGGGTGTATAATCCACGCACGATCTATCCAGAAAAGCTGTGGAATACATAACATATGATCAAAAATAAAGTCAATATTTTCCGTTTTATTTTCAGAGTAGCCAAGATGCTTACAGTCATTAAGGTTGCTGCTCTACCGGGACGCTATGCTTTTACGATAATAGCATGCCCGCTTTGCAAATAATTTTCGTATATATTTTCCAGATTTTCATGTAAATGTCTCTCCTTCTTTCTCCTACATTGATTTGTCATTGGACGTCTAGTAAAGGTATATGTGCAAAAGAGAAATGAAATTTGAATGGCAATAGTAACAAATCGATATTCAGCTAAACATTCCCCACACAAGCATATTTTGTGGTTTTAACATCTCTATGGTGACCGTGGCGGTCTAGCGGCTTGAGCACAAGACTTCAGCTCTCGAGGTCTCGAGCTAAATGCCGGATAGGGGTAGGGATTTTTCCTCTTTCCAGTCCTTCCAGGACGGCCCCAGATCCACTTAGCCCGATGTCAATGAGCACCGGGGTTCTTTCCTGGGGGAAAATGATCTGTCTGGCCGATGGGCACACCAACCTTCCCCTCCTAGTGCCGCGGCGAAGAAAGGCTGCACTCTGCCTGTCGTCAGACCAATAGCACGGGCACAGCCTGAGCCACAGGTAACAAAATCTCTGTTATCTACATCTACATCTACATCCATACTCCGCAAGACACCTGACGGTTTGTGGCGGAGGGTACCTTGAGTACCTTATCGGTTCTCCCTTCTATTCCAGTCTTGTATTGTTCGTGGAAAGAAGGATTGTCCGTATGACTCTGTGTGGGCTCTAATCTCTCTGATTTTATCCTCGTGGTCTCTTCGCGAGATAACCGTAGGAGGGAGCTATATACTGCTTGACTGCTCGGTGGAGGTATGTTCTCGAAACTTCAAAAAAAGCCCGTACCGAGCTACTGAGCGTCTCTCCTGCAGAGTCTTCCACTGGAGTTTATCTATCATCTCCGTAACGCTTTCGCGATTACTAAATGATCCTGTAACGAAGCGCGCTGCTCTCCGTTGGATCTTCTCTATCTCTTCTATGAACCCTATTTGGTACGGATCCCACACTGCTGAGCAGTATTCAAGCAGTGGGCGAACAAGTGTACTGTAACCTACTTCCTTTGTTTTCGGATTGCATTACCTTAGGATCCTTCCAATGAATCTCAGTCTGGCATCTGCTTTACCGACGATCAACTTTATATGATCATTCCATTTTAAATCAGTCCTAATGCGTACTCCCAGATAATTTATGGAAATAACTGCTTCCAGTTGCTGACCTGCTATATTGTAGCTAAATGATAAGGGATCTTTCTTTCTGTGTATTCGCAGCACATTACACTTGTCTACATTGAGATTCAATTGCCATTCCCTGCACCATGCGTCAATTCGCTGCAGATCCTCCTGCATTTCAGTACAATTTTCCATTGTTACAACCTCTCGATATACTACAGCATCATCCGCAAAAAGCCTCAGTGAACTTGCGATGGCATCCACAAAGTCATTTATGTGTATTGTGAATAGCATCGGTCCTACGACACTCCCCTGCGGCACACCTGAAATCAATCTTACTTCGGAAGACTTCTCTCCATTGAGAATGACATGCTTCGTTCTGTTATCTAGGAACTCTTCAATCCAATCACACAATTGGTCTGATAGTCCATATGCTCTTACTTTGTTCATTAAACGACTGTGGGGAACTGTATCGAACGCCTTGCGGAAGTCAAGAAACACGGCATCTACCTGGGAACCCGTGTCTATGGCCCTCTGAGTCTCGTGGACGAAAAGCGCGAGCTGGGTTTCACACGATCGTCTCTTTCGAAACCCATGCTGATTCCTACAGAGTAGATTTCTAGTCTCCAGAAAAGTCATTATACTCGAACATAATACGTGTTCCAAAATTCTACAACTGATCGACGTTAGAGATATAGGTCTATAGTTCTGCACATCTGTTCGACGTCCCTTCTTGAAAACGGGGATGACCCGTACCCTTTTCCAATCCTTTGGAACGCTACGCTCTTCTAGAGACCTACGGTACACCGCTGCAAGAAGGGGGCAAGTTCCTTCGCGTACTCTGTGTAAAATCGAACTGGTATCCCATCAGGTCCAGCGGCCTTTCCTCTTTTGAGCGATTTTAATTGTTTCTCTATTCCTCTGTCGTCTATTTCAATATCTACCATTTTGTCATCTGTGCGACAATCTAGAGAAGGAACTACAGTGCAGTCTTCCTCTGTGAAACAGCTTTGGAAAAAGACATTTAGTATTTCGGCCTTTAGTCTGTCATCCTCTGTTTCAGTACCATTTTGGTCACAGAGTGTCTGGACATTGTGATTTGATCCACCTACCGCTTTAACATAAGACCAAAATTTCTTAGGCTTTTCTGCCAAGTCAGTACATAGAACTTTACTTTCGAATTCATTGAACGCCTCTCGCATAGCCCTCCTCATGTTCAAAAGATGTCATCATTTGGCGTACAAATCTGTGGTTCCCATTTTTCGGAAATATTTCTTCATATTTGTTCCATTCATTTTCACTGGTCTTTGTGATCTTCCTGAAATACTGCCGTGTGATTCCTCTACCATCCTGAGAATTAGTCTGTCATTATGAAAGGGTGCTCCTGACTGTTAAGTTAAAACCATATGGAGTTTTCTGAGGACATACTTTTCTAAATTTATAGGTTAGAGACACACTGTTTATTTTATACAGCGATCTAGGGCCTTGCGTAAGGTACTACTGCATCAGTGTTGCCATCTCACTATGATATTCACTTAGCCCAAATATAGTTTAGGCGAAACTGGTCACCAAAAGTCTATATCTATAGTATGTACAGGGTGATTAGAAATAGCCTGAAAAGCTTGTAAGGTTGCTGGAGGGTATGTTGTACTGAGAAATATTTTTAAGGAGAAAAGTCTATATGCTGTGCCATTTCTGAGTTAATTAGCATTGAAATTAGGCAATCAGGCTGTTTGGTATGCAAATCCAAGTGGTCTGCGAGAGATGGTGTTGCCAATGTGTCCATCGTTTGATGTCGTAACACTGAATAAGAGAGGGATACAAAATTGGACATGGGGCAGTAGCAAGGATCGAATCCAAGCCAAAGGCTGAGCAGTCTTGTGCCCTGTCATCTACACTATGAGAATAACGGACATTAATTATATCTGGTGGACCACTTGAAGCTGCTTGTGCAATGGCTTGAGTGGCTAGCTTCAATGCTAATTAATTTATAAATGGCGCAATGTATCAAGAATAGTGGAGTGATCGAAATTTTTTCTTAACAGTTATTTCTCAGCACAACTTACCCTCTAACACCCTTACAAGCTTTTCAGATCTTTTCTGACCACCCTCTAAACGTAAAAATGTATGTATGTTTGTATGTTACACATCCACTAAACCAATCAATCGATTTCTAAGCAAAGTTGATATACAACTACTTAACGTCCGAAAAGAAATACTGTCTGCGTAAGAACCAACCAACTCACATAGAGTTATGGGTGGTGGTGAAGAGGGTTGGTAATAGCTGACACCTGGAGTGGCCTGCACGATTAGCATATCATGCAGGTAGTATCACAACGTATTCCACTGGCTATATCTGTGGATAGGCATGGATGAAAAAAAAAGAGGTGCGAACATATGGAGACAGAGAAAGTGGAGGATGAGATGGACAAAGAAATTGGAAGGAGGAGATAGACACAAATTGAGGGAGTATGAGATGCGCAGAGAGAGGGAGGAGGAGGAGTTGGACAGAGTGGGTTGAGGAAAAGATGGACAGTGTGAGAGGTGAGGAGCAAATGGACAGAGAGTGATGGTAGCAGACGGATAGACAAAGAAAGGGCAAGGATGAGATGGACAAAGAAAGGATGAGGGGGCTATCAACAGAAAAAGAGGGCAAACGAGATGGACATAGAAGGAGGAGAATATGAACAGAGATGAGAGAAGAAGATGGAAGGGAGAGTCATGGCACAGGAGATAGACAGGAAAAGGGGGAGAAGTAGATCAATAGATAGAAGGGGGAGTAGGGGGAGGTACATGAAGCATGTTGGAGATAAAATGATGTGGTGGGCTGGTGGCAAGGGAAGAGGGTGCAAAGAGACATGTGGAAGAGGGGGATTGTGTGAGATGGAAGAGAGTGAATGTGTGATGAGGCATTTGGTGGTAGGTAGGATGAGATGGATAGAAAGAGGAGGCAGAAGTAGATGGACAGAGATATGGACAGAGCGAGGAGGAAGAGGGGATGGACCGAGAGGGAGGAGTAGGTGTACAGAGAGAGGGGGGGGGAGAAGATGGTCAAAGAGAGGATTAGGGGGGGCAAGACTAAGAGAGGGGGAGGACTAATTATACAGAGAGGGGGGCAGGAAGAGATGGCTAGAGTTAAGTTGAAGGCGGGGTGGGCAGAGAGAAGGGGAGGGGAAGCTGGGCAGAGGACAGAGTCTTCTAATATACGACTGTAATAAGTAAATACCCTGACAACGCTGGGTACTCATCTAGTATGTTATAAAAATGGAGATGTATATGTGCTCATGAATGTGTATATATTCCACATCTTTTCCCAAACAACTGGATCAGATTCAACTAAACTTGCCACATATATCGCTCATTGTAAAGAAATAATGTATGAGGACACAGGTGTGATGAAGCAGGTGGAAGAAGGATGAGTGAAGCAGAAGGGGTAAGATTAGGGAAGCGATTTAAATTGTTCCTGATAAGTTTGATGAAACTATTTCAACAAAATTTGATATCCAGCTGACTCTTTATTGGTAGTTCTTTCCCGTATTTAGCTGACTGGTAATACTTTAAAATTTTAAAGTCTAATTTCTCCTATTCGTGAAGTTCAGCACTTCAGCAAGGCCGCGAGAGTAAGCACTATAGCGACCCAATATTTTTGCCAACGGTTTTCGGAATCAAAGATCATACGACAGGACTGAATATCACAGATAAATTAGTCGTCATCTCTGGAGTCGTATAATGTAAAATATCAGATATTCGGAAACATATGAGTGCAACGCATGCAGTATATGCATACGTGGGTGAAGCCATAGGTAAGAATCTAGTACATATTAAAAAGCGGTTTTGAATGTTTCAAGATAAGTTCGACACAAATGTTGTGTATGTGACTCACGTGAGCTGTAAATAAGGGAATGGGCCAAATAATAGCGGATTCAAAGCGGAAATGTGCAACTCTAGTTTCACGGTGCCGGTTACCATCGTCCACAGTGGAGGTAGGTTTTGAGAATAGAAAAGAATGATAATTATCATCAAAACTTCATATATCGGACAGACTAATCTGATATTAGAAGCCCCACTAGACATTTATTCTTTCCTTACTGCACAGGCTACTCCTGTTTATAAAAGCACTAAGCTTTGTGCTTGAATATGAGGCGCGTCAAATGCACAATAACGTGTCTGTGTGCCGAACTGTAGTGGAAGTTATAAAATGCTATTATAACAAAAAAATTTTCTCCTTCACTCCGGAAATGTTTTCATTCGACGGTGAGTGGAAAAAGTCTTGCAGATCTACCGTGCAATGAGACGTTTAGAGTGCCAGGTTTGACGACTGGGCTGTGGAAACAGCAGCAGGAGTTTGTGAGCTAAAACTATGTTAGGATTAGTAGATATCACTAGAATGTATACCCAGGTCAGTAAAACGGAACTTTCGAAAGCTGCCTGAGGATTCTGTAAGGAGGGCATTGAGATCTAAGGTCGGAAGATGTTCTGGTATAAGTTCAACACCGCATCAGGCTTCGTACTGGGATAAAGGTTTTATCTTGAAGATTAATGGAGGAATGTGATGTTCGGAGAACATGAGGACAGGAGGAAATATGAATAACTGATAGGTTATGTAGGTGAGAAGGAAGTGAGGCAGAGAGCATAGCGCAGGGAATGGCAACATGTACGAGATATGAAGATCTAGTCAGCTTGCGAAGTAAAGGCAGGTCCTTCACACTATGTGTTTAGTCGGTTGGCATTTTTCTCTGTCCGCTAAACGCCTGCGGCTTTAGCCAACCTGTAGCTGGTCATGTTTCTCCGTCAGTGCATACTGTTCCTCCTTACCCCTTACTCTCGACTGACAGCACATTTAGATCTCTCGTTACCTTACATTTTGAGTCATCTTCGTAGAATATAAATTAGGAAAATAATCGAATGGACAGTCATGTAGATATTTCAAGCTAGTTAAATGTGAGACACCATTTTCTTTATTGTTTTTTGATATTTAGAGCCTGAGGTGCAATTTGAAGATTTTGGTTCTGGTAAATCACTTGAATTTTCTGCAGGAATATTGCGAGGTGCCGGGGTGGAGAAGACTTTGTACCTCTTTAATTCAGATGCATTTTGCATGAGAACGACACATGCACTCGACCCCCTTCTTATCTACCAGCTAATTAATTATGTGCACTACGCTAACGGGAGAAAATGATGGTGGCCCCTGCTAGTTGGTAAAATAAGGAGTGCAAACTCACAATAATTTAATAAAAATCGTAATCTCCTCAGAAAAAAGAGAACTTTGTCATAATAAACAACAGGAAATGGGATTCCGCACATATCTACGAAATGATGTAAGGATTAAATATCACAATCAGATTTATTACACATCAGAACATAAATGCACATGATTATCGACACAAACAGTAGGTTAAATGATAGGGTATACTGAAATATTATGAGAATAAGAGTTGGCTCAAGAACAAGGGGCTCCTACTCTTTTTGATGCAATAGATTGACGATAATGACTGGAGGTCCTAATGAATCAAATATTAATCTCCCGACTATATAACAGTATCGCAATTAATAGTGAGAGATCAAATGGGATCACATGGAGAAACAAGCAAGGTGGACTTGTAGCAAAGCGAGCGCGTGTGCTGCTGAGGGATTCAGTATAAAACTATAAGGTCCTACAATACCGGAGCCGCAAAATACTGTACCAGTACTGAAATCTACAGCACGTCGTCGGTAGGCAGCGTCCTGATGATGTAGGCGCCGACTTCTGCCGTGCAAAAACTCTGTGTCGACCCCTGGCTGCGAAGGCTGTCCAAGGATTCTAACTTCTTCCGAAAACGAGCGACCAAGTCGCAAGACCGTCCGACTCAAAGGAAGATCAGATGCCGAATTCCCTGCCCGTGCAACGCAAGAGCGAAGCCAACATTGCTCTACTCCCTACCCTCCTCGAAAACCGCGAATCAGCATTCAGTTCTGATTCCCCCACACATCATTTGCGCCAATAGCGACCGTTCCCTCCACTTTCGAGCACGGCTTTATGATGTCAACTAGCCTCAGTTTAAGTTGTCCAATCATGCCTCTGCTACTCAGCTGAGGTGCCGTTTGACCGGCTACGAAAACAACCTGCCTAGACCACCGGCCATCCAGCGCCAGACAGTCGCACCCAGCAGGGCACGGTCCACAAGTATTCTCAGAATCAAGAGGAAAATGCAGTCAGTCGGTGCCAGGAATCTTCGTTCCGGACGCGCCGGAATGGTAAACACATAAACTGCGGCGACACTCAGACGTCTCACAGGTCTTTTCGCCCTGTATACAATAGGCGAAACTCGACCGACGTCAGTCGTTCCGCCAAGAGCTTAAGCCTATTGTACGAACCCGTCAGAATTCAGGGAAGTGCAGCCCTCAACCGGAAATGCCGTCCACCCAGGGAAGTAACAGAACATGTTTAGGAATCAAGTGAAAAGTATTTTTGAGCTCTCAGTACAAATACTCTCATTACAATAACCTTATTCGGTCTGTTACTACCGTGCAATGACATAGAACATTAATAAAATTGATGAAAATGAGAGGAGACATGCAAAAGAGGGCATGGAACCTCTCAATATCTAAGGTCCTTTTAACAGCGATCGTTATTAAAATGAATGAAAATTCAGGTTTACGTTTATGTAACGCCGATCCGTATCATTCCATGATCCTGTCATCGTGATTTGGACTTTCCGACTTCGTTTTCCCATCGTGTTTTCTATTCCTTGGTAACATGGATTCCATATACTGATAGTTACACCGTACGTGTACTTCCATTAGAAACCTAGCTGAAACTTCGTGGCAGATTAACCCTGTGTGACCGATAGGGACTCGAAACTGGGACCTTTGTCTTTCGCGGGCAAGTGCTTTATCACCTGAGCTATCGAAGCACGATTCACGACACGCTCTCACAGATGCACTTCCGACGCTTCCTCTTCCCCTACAAGTTTAAATCTGTCAGAAAGTTTCAAAATCGGCGTTCACTTCGCTGCAGAGTGCAGTTTCTAGAAATGTAGTTACCGAGGGCTTTGCCCAGAACTGCTTATCTGTCACACACTGTTCTCCTCTCGATGCAGACTCACCGTACCGGACGGCGGTGAGCGGTGCGGTGCTGCAGCTGCAGGAGCGCGGCAACCTGAGCGCGCTCAAGAACCGCTGGTGGAAGGCGCCCGAGGGCAAGGAGTGCGACGAGGACGACCCGGACAAGAACAGCACCGAGCTGGGCATCCTCAACGTGGGCGGCGTCTTCCTCGTGCTCTTCTTCGGCACGCTCATCGCTTTCGCCGTCTCCGTGTTGGAATTCCTCTGGAATTGCCGCAAGATCGCTGTAGAGGAAATGGTCAGTGCCGCTCAAGTATTGGCGCATTCTCGTGTTATACACTACTGAACGCTCCAACGTTTTATGCCGAGTAACTAGGACGGTGAGTCAAATGAAAACCCTAAATATTTTTTCAAATATTATTTATTGTGCAGAAGTGGAACAAAGCTGTATCACTTTTCAACATAATCTCCCCCACGCTCAATGCAAGTCCTCCAGCGCCTACATAGTACATAAATTCCTTTAGAAAAAAATTCTTTTGGTAGTCCGCGCAACCAATCATGCACCGAGTGGCGTACCTCTTCATCAGAACGTTAACTTATTTCCTCCCATTGCGTCTTTGAGTGGTCCAAACATATGGAAATCACTTGGGGCAAGGTTCTGGCGAGTATGGTGGATGAGGAAGACACTCAAAATACGGGTCTGTGATTGTTGCAACTGTTGTACGGGAAGTGTGGGGCCTTGCATTGTCATGTTGCAAAAGGACACCTGCTGACAGCAATCCACGTCGCTTTGATTTGATTGCAGACCGCAGATGATTTTTTAAGAGATCTGTGTATGATGCATTGGTGACAGTGGTCCCTCTAGGCATTTAATGCTCCAAAGTGACGCCTTTTTCGTCCCAAAACAGAGTCAGCATAACCTTCCCTGCTGTTGGTTCTGTTGGAAACTTCTGTGGTTTTGGTGATGAGGAATGGCGCCGCTCCTTGCTCGCTCTCTTCGTTTCCGGTTGGTGGAAGTGAACCCAGGTTTCGTCCCCAGTAACGATTCTTGCAAGGAAGCCATCACCTTCTCGTTCAAAGCGCCGAAGAAGTTCTTCACAAGCATCAACACGTCGTTCTCTCATTTCAGGAGTCAGCTGGCGTGGCACCCATCTTGCAGACACTTTGTGAAACAAGAGCACATCATACAAAATGTGGTGTGCTGACCCATGACTAATCTGTAAACTTGCTGCAATGTCAATCAGTGTCACTCGGCGGTTTTCCTTCACTATGGCTTCAACTGCTGCAATGTTCTGTAGAGTCACAACTCGTGCCTGACCTGGAGGAGGAGCATCTTCCACTGAAGTCACACCATTTGCGAACTCCCTACTCCACTGGTAGACGTGCTGCTGTGACAAACATGCATCACCGTACTGAACCTTCATTCGTTGATGAATTTCAATAGGTTTCACAACTTCACTAAGCAGAAACCGAATAACAGTACGCTGTTCATCCCTGGTGCAAGTCTCAAGTGGGGCGGCCATCTTTATACTGATACTGCGACGGTATGTGTGTATCTTCACTACGCTGCCACCTACAGGCCATTGTGCACGCGGTTTGTAGCACGCTTAGCCACTTACGGGATAACGGGGCGAAATTTCGATTTGTTATTACAAATTTAAGGTTTTCACTTGACTCACCCTCGAATGTCGTTACCACCACGAGATCCGTAGTGTAAAACAGCTGGGTTCAAATTCTTGTCTGGGTTTCCAGATTTGAAATTTTATATGGCTTGCAAATGGTAGAATGGTGCCTCTCACAACGCCAAGGCCATTAACTTTCACCAGGTTAGTGTAACTGAGCTAGCGGTCCGTTCCTTACGACTAGGGGGTAAACTGAATAATAAACATTCTCCATCTTTTCCGGTTCATATGAACACTGCAAGCGGCTTCGGTAGCGCTCAGACCGGAAGTATTCGCCTGTACGTTGAAGCTGGAATAAAATTTTGATGTGATCTTTGAAACGTCCCCTTTGAACAATTCTACATGACTGTGCTTAAACTGACACACAATATTTTGTTAGCGCAACGCAATCTGACTTTCAAAATTCCCTACAAAAGAATGGCCCTGACTAACATTAAACTATACCTTTCACAAATCACTTACCTCACAAAAATTTCGCTGCTCAAGCTACTGCAATACAGCGAGCGCCACTACTGCCAGCTTGATATCATCATATATAAATATAGCAGTTCATGACAAATTTCAAAACTCCGCCATCTCTCTCCCCACATCCACCACTGCTGGCGGCTCACCTCCAACTGCGCAACGCTACGCGCTGTTCACAGCCAGCTGCCTAACACTACAATGGCGAGTATTACAACAATGCAAAGCAGACACAGACTGCCCACAGCACAGCCAGTGATTTTCATACAGAGGTGGCGTTACCAATAAAAAAAACCTAAACAGCCTACTTACATAGCCCCCATGCTCCCCACAAAAAATTTTACAAATTGGTTTGGGCAGTGGCCAATACAGATTTGAAAAAATTTTTTCATAATTACAATAACAAAGAAATCAAATGCACACACTTATTGATACAATGTTGGTCAAAAGCTAAAATTTTCTCACAGTCCATAAAGACAGTCCTAATCGTACATAACAGTAGAATAGCAGTGTTTTTCTCAAAGTCTGAGCAGTAAAAGAAAATGCACATGGAAGTAGTGGATTTCCATGCAGTCTTGAAGAAGTTGCGTTGTCCTTCCAACGGAAAGACAGTGCTGACTCTTGACATGCTGACAGGTAATGGGCCACAACAGAGCAAACCCACAGCAGAGTCAGTCGTAGTTTGGAAGAATATTGGTAGGTAGGTCATCACAGAGCAGACGCACTGTAGTCCTGGTAGAGAGTATGGTATTGGTGGGCCACCAGAGGTGCAGACCCACTGCAGTCCTTGTAGAAAGTGTGGACAGGCCCACTGTAGTCCTGGTAGAGATGATCAGCAGCCATCTGTTGTGATTGTGCAGGTGCACAATCACCAGTGAAGAGTCTTGCAGTTAATATAGCAAGTCCATAACCACCACTTGTGCACTCACAAAGTTTTTTTGGAATTGTCCTTAGAACGAGCAATGTTGTTATCCAGTCCCTTGCTGAATTATCAACACACGTGCAAACACTAACAGTCCCTACTTCTCACATATTGTCCATATACTATGACCAACAGAAACGTGTGCAGTGAAATGTAACTTACAAGTTAATAATAAGATGAACTGGTGTCAATTACAATTTTATAACATGAGAATACAATTACAAAGGTACAAAATACATCACTAAAACATAATAATACAGAAAACATTTGTAGTACAGGCTTTACAAAAGAATAGAAATAAACATATACATCAGTATTACAGGAATTATGACATGAGTACAAAAATAAAAGATCAGAATCACTTTCGAAACATCAACTTCACACATGAGCATTAAAACAAAACAGAATAAATAATGTCTAAACATCTTTACAAAGTAAATAACACATTATTAATGCCAATTGTCAACTTCACACATGAGCATTAACACAAAACAGAATAAATAATGTCTAAACATCTTTAGAAAGTAAATAACACATTATTAATGCCAATTGAATTTGAGGATAACAGTATTCCTCATCATAGTGAATGTAACTTAGTATTAGAAGAGAAAAAAGTTCTATGAAACAATACACAGAGACAGGAAGAAAACAAATACACAAGGGTACACAAACATATAGTGGGATAACACAAAAGGGAAAGGACAGGGTTTGTTTTACTGCAGTATTTTGCATGGAGATCTCCCTTTGTTCATCATTATTCCCAAAAAGTCCTATCTAAGCCTGCTTTCTGTATTCTGTTCATATTTCTTTCAAAATAATTATTTCTGATTGTACAATACTCATTTGGGCCCAAATCTTTTTCATATAACTTCACAATGCATTCTTTACCTATTCTCCATAGTCAGTTTCTTATATAGTCTACCCCCTCTTAAGCTAACTTAAATCTACTGAGCTCAGATGCTAAACTAAGGGACGAGGCAATGCAGCAGCACATAAAACAATTAATATAAACAGCAATAAAAAAAATGGAAAATCGCAAAGCAAGCTACAGTAAATCTAAATTACCAAGCAATTCAACATTACAACTAATATGAGGCAATGTGCAGCAAACAAAAAAATAAATCTGGCTTAGCAGAGTAACACAAATTAAAGTTCAGTAGCACTATACCTGGCAAACAGCAGCTTATATCTAAACATGACATAGCTCAAGCAGAAAAAATAGTACACTAAAGATAACAATGCAGATAAGGGAAATGTATAATCACATCTTAATGTCTAAGTAATTAAAGTGGTGCACCACAAATTATTCTACAAAAGAAATTACCAAGTACTTGAAAAGAAAATTACAGATGCAGTTACTGTTATTAGTCCCTTCTTATTGTTCTTTCCTTTCCAAGTGTTCCTTTTTTGAAGAATGTGGATCACAAAATTATTATTTAATAGATCTGTTGACAGAAAGTGTTCACATTAGCAAATGCATCTAAGTTTATTTTATAAAACTAATGCTGTAACGCAGCTGGAAAACAGGTATCAAATGAAATAAGCAATTACGCTAACCAAAGCATAAAAATATCATTCAATAGTCATGTGACGTTTCATAAGTTAGTAGAAATTCTCTCAACTCTCGTAGAAAGACGCTTGTCGTAATCAGGTGTGCAGATGTAAAAATATTTCTCATCATTTCATTAGGCATTTCAGTAAATATCATAAATTACGAGCTCCACAGTATGCTTTCAACAAGAAAATGTCAATAGCGAGGACAATGGCCTCCCCTTTCTTTTTTTCCTACCTGTGCTTCTGGAAAGGCACACCCTAATTGCTTGTTCTCCAGGTGTTTGACACAGCTGCGTGCCCACGACGCATTACGTGCAGGTGGTCACTTAACTTTCTTACGGAAATATTTACGACACCAGTTTCCGCTACAGTGACAGTCTCACATAAAAATATTTCACAGGTCAAGAATTAGCGTTGCAAATCTGTAGAAAGAAAATCCTATAAATATAACAGTGTCCAAAAAATTTTCGCCGGCACTGTGATACATTCACGCATTTACACACATTTCATAACTCTTAAAGTACGATTCTTGGTTTCCAACATCCTGTTTCACAAGTCAAGAGTCCCTACTCACTATTCATTACTCCTTACCTTATTACACATATACGTATCCATCGACACTCGTCAATATTTCGTCATTATAAATATGAAGCATAATCAAATATCTCATATAGCCTCAGCCTATTAATCATAAACATACCTCACCAGCATAATACACATCGTCGTCGTAAAAATAACATCATAACACCTCAGTCAAATCTCAAAAAGGTCGTAGCTTTCTGCAATAATTTCAAACCATAAAAAATATTCTCTGCTCATTTCAATAGTGTCATCTGCCTCAAACGTACTTTAAAAATCATGATCTCATACCAAATACATCATTCAAAGCTCTCATAGTATCACAATGGTTCTGGAAAAATATGAACAGTTTACAAAGTACAGACAAAATACAATTTCGTAAGTGTGAAGTAATCCAACTCTGTAATTGCGTAAACATATGTCACTGATGTAGTAACAAAAAGTTTATCTCTCAGTCAAATGATCAGATAGCTGCGTAATTTATGTGTTAGAGGAATATGGTACCGATGTATAAAGTTGTATAAGCAAATACCATATTAGCTAGGGCTCCTTGTGCTTGCCAAACACATGGTACACAAAGTAGGCATGTACCCCCCTGAGGATTAATGTAATTATACCCTCAGGTGTTACAGATTACAGCAATGGAATGAAATGTATCACGGAAAACTTTCTTTGTAATTCAAAAATCTTTAAAAATAAATGTTTTAAGTACAAAATTAATCACTCAAATACGTGTACTGTAGCGCTAAATGTGCGTCTTGTTGCAACATAATCTGTGTGGAAGTGTCGTAGTTATCGTCCTCCGAAAGCTAAGTTCTGCAGAAGTCAATGTACTTACCTCATAATACACAAAAGTGAAATGCTTTGCGTATAAATGTCTTAGTTATTACGCTTATTGCCGTGATGAGGAAAGTACTGTGCTGTAACGTATTGTTGTGCTACGGAAAAGGCAGTCTCATTGTAGCTATACCACAAAAGTTACTACTAAAACCTGTTTTACTTTCCAGAATAAAACAGAAAACTGTGCAGATATAAAACAGAAACACTGCAAAAGCAACATTGTAAATTGTCACTCATTAGTAGCGTCGTGATAAAAATCGTGTAGCTGTCACATAAACTAACCTCTGTGTCATCTGGTATCTCTCAGAAAGCACTTTAAATTCAGAATGTATTTTCAAATAAACCAAAATGTTGCATTAAAATCTCATTAACAGTACTGGTAAATGTTCTAAGTATGTAAGCCTTACAGTCGTTCCATAATCGTGCAACTAACAAGCAAGAATGTACACACACAATAACACTGTGACGTCTGTTCACTGTAACAATGCATTCGTCATTTCTGTTTCAATAAGTTCTCTTGATTCTTGACTGGATATTTAACTTCAAACATTGTTGCATGTTAACAGATTCTAAGTCTGACAAGCATACTAGTAATGTAAAGTGAAAAGTTTTATGGCAATGACAAAGTTAAAAAGCAGATTATCTTTCAAGAAACGGTTTTACGTGTGAAATGTGGTGTAAACCTTTACTCTTCCGAGTACGCAGAATTTCAACTTCAACGCAATTATCATGCGGTATACGTCGTTAAACAATACTGGAATTTTTCTTAAGGTTAGCGTCTATGTTATTTTTCTCTGAGCCAGCTGGCGCAAGCAGCCGCCTGCGGTGCGAGTCATTGTCTGTCCCTTTGTTGGCGCGCGTCGTTATTGGGATTAGGAGACATAGCTTCTACAAATTCACGTTGTCGAAAGTGCCCTGCTCTGTTTGAATCCCGCCAGTTCTGATGAAATTCAGGTCTGTCATTATGATTATCTCGTCTGTCGTCATGTCGGTAGATTTCATAATTCCTTTCTTGTCGGTCATGTGGTGGAGAATTTCTTCCTGAATCGTAACTGCGCGCTGAACTGTTGCATCTGAAGTTATTCTGTCTCCCGTGATAATAATAGTTCTGGTTGCCATATTGTCTGTTTCTATGATTGTCTCTGTCATATTCATTACTACGGAAATGTGATCTTTCTATGTAATTATTACTACTCTGCCAATGGTTGTCATACGGGTGGTGTCTGTTTTGGTCACGATATGTGTTGTGAGAATAGGCTTGTCGTGTCCAGTTATTGCTTCTGTCGTCACGGAATTGTGGCGGATGTGACCTATAGTGATTGTTTTCCTGTTTTCGCATCCCGCGACTGTGTGTCAATTTCCAGTTCTTGTAACAGTCCCTGAAATGCTTCAATGTCGTCTTTGCAACGTCCTGCTAAAATAATATGTCGTAAATGTTCAGGCAATTTGAGTAAGCAAATGCGGATGAGTTCTGAGGGGCTGTATGGGTTTGAAAGATACTGATTCTTATGCAACATGTCTTCAAAATATTTCATAAGACTGGAAAATTCAGATTGTTCGAAACGTTTCATCATTATGAAGCTATGTTTTACTCGGTCTTGTGTGGCTTGAGACCAATATGCTGAGAGGAAGGCATGGTAAAACTCTCCTTCACTGTGGCAATCGTGAATTACCGATCGCATTCTTACAGCTGGTTCATTCTCCAAGTAGCCACACATAAATTCTAATCTGTGTTCTAACGACCAGTTGGGAGGAAAACAATGCGAGAATTGATGGAGCCATGCTTGTGGATGAATGTCGTTGCCAGAATTCTTAAATGTTTTGAATTTACGTGTAGTAATGAACAGCTTATAGTCAAAATCATCATGTCGGCGAGTCGCATATCGGTCATTGTTAGGTCGTGTCGGCCGTTCCATATCAAAATTCGGTGCACATTGCCAATTTCTTTCATAACTTCCGAAATGCCCTGTGTTATTATTTTGTGGCTGTTCCGTATTTCTGTGTCCCTCTTCCCGTATTGGGGCGCGAGTATCCTCTGAAATACGCAATTCTTGTATTACCTGTGTCAGCTGATCTTGTACTTCCCGGATTTCTCTTTTGTACTGAGTCGAAACAAGGCCCCCGGAGTAGACAATATTCCATTGGAACTACTGACGGCCGTGGGAGAGCCAGTCCTGACAAAACTCTACCATCAGGTGAGCAAGATGTATGAAACAGGCGAAATACCCTCAGACTTCAAGAAGAATATAATAATTCCAATCCCAAAGAAAGCAGGTGTTGACAGATGTGAAAATTACCGAACTATCAGCTTAATAAGTCACAGCTGCAAAATACTAACACGAATTCTTTACAGACGAATGGAAAAACTAGTAGAAGCCAACCTCGGGGAAGATCAGTTTGGATTCCGTAGAAACACTGCAACACGTGAGGCAATCCTGACCTTACGACTTATCTTAGAAGAAAGATTAAGGAAAGGCAAACCTACGTTTCTAGCATTTGTAGACTTAGAGAAAGCTTTGGACAATGTTGACTGGAATACTCTCTTTCAAATTCTAAAGGTGGCAGGGGTAAAATACAGGGAGCGAAAGGCTATTTACAATTTGTACAGAAACCAGATGGCAGTTATAAGAGTCGAGGGACATGAAAGGGAAGCAGTGGTTGGGAAGGGAGTAAGACAGGGTTGTAGCCTCTCCCCGATGTTGTTCAATCTGTATATTGAGCAAGCAGTAAAGGAAACAAAAGAAAAATTCGGAGTAGGTATTAAAATTCATGGAGAAGAAATAAAAACTTTGAGGTTCGCCGATGACACTGTAATTCTGTCAGAGACAGCAAAGGAGTTGGAAGAGCAGTTGAATGGAATGGACAGTGTCTTGAAAGGAGGATATAAGATGAACATCAACAAAAGCAAAACAAGGATAATGGAATGTAGTCTAATTAAGTCAGGTGATGCTGAGGGAATTAGATTAGGAAATGAGGCACTTAAAGTAGTAAAGGAGTTTTGCTATTTGGGGAGCAAAATAACTGATGATGGTCGAAGTAGAGAGGATATAAAATGCAGGCTGGCAATGGCAAGGAAAGCGTTTCTGAAGAAGAGAAATTTGTTAAAATCCAGTATTGATTTACGTGTCAGGAAGTCATTTCTGAAAGTATTCGTATGGAGTGTAGCCATGTATGGAAGTGAAACATGGACGATAAATAGTTTGGACAAGAAGAGAATAGAAGCTTTCGAAATGTGGTGCTACAGAAGAATGCTGAAGATTAGATGGGTAGATCACATAACTAATGAGGAAGTATTGAATAGGATTGGGGAGAAGAGAAGTTTGTGGCACAACTTGACCAGAAGAAGGGATCGGTTGGTCGGACATGTTCTGTGGCATCAAGGGATCACCAATTTAGTATTGGAGGGCAGCGTGGAGGGTAAAAATCGTAGAGGGAGACCAAGAGATGAATACGCTAAGCAGATTCAGAAGGATGTAGGTTGCAGTAGGTACTGGGAGATGAAAAAGCTTGCACAGGATAGAGTAGCATGGAGAGCTGCATCAAACCAGTCTCAGGACTGAAGACCACAACAACAACAACAACTGTGTATTGATTTGATTTTGATTCTGTTTGAATTTTCTAATTTGTTCATACTCTTCTGTGTCAGTGAAGGCTACAGGTCTTGTGTCATTCAGATCATCATCTACCTTTGTAGATAAGTTAGTGACCTGATCCGGAAGTTCGGCTACTTTCTCCGATAGTGAACACATTTCCTCAGTGTGTTTTTCTGAACCAAGTTTCAGAGTGTCCATTTGTGTTGAAATCGAATCTACTGTGTCCTTTAAGTTTTCCTGAGTTTTTGCAAGTTGCGTAACCGAATCGGTAGATGCAACTGAGTCAATTTTAGCCCACAAGGTCTCATGATTTTCATGAACAATGGTTTGCAGTTCTTTCATGGCTGCTTCGTGATTCTGTAATGCATTTTCATGCCGCGAAAAAATAGGTTGAAAATGCTCACAAATTTGTGTTTTTACGTCATTACAGACTTTTTGACATTTCGATTCAATGTTATGTAACTCAGTAGTTAAATCTTCACGTGTTTGTTCAAGTGTTTGTTCCAGTGAGTCTAACTTTTTAAGATTTTGTTCCACTGTGTCTAACTTTTGAAGCTTTTGCTGTGTTTGTCTCTGATTTTGTTCCATTGTGTCTAACTGTTGCTTTGTTTGTCTCTGATGTTGTTCCATTGTGTCTAACTTTTTAAGATTTTGTTCCACTGTGTCTAACTTTTTAAGATTTTGTCCCATTTGTCTCTGATTTTGTTCCATTTGTTGCATTAATTGCAATAATAATGTATTAGTGTCTGGAATCTGTTTCTCTACGCTTTTCGGCAGTGCATTTGCACCGGCAACATTCACATTTTGACAAGCAGAAAATGTGTCTTGACTTATTTGAGAAAACGGTGATGACCCAAAACCTGAATCTACAGTATTTGCGAAATTGTGTCCTGTCATTTCGGATTCCTGAGGCGAGCTGTTGCCGACCGATCGATCGATAATGCTTCCCTGTTCACTACCTGTTTCACTGTCTACACCATTGTTTGCAGCCCACTCCATTTCCCTATGCACAATTACCAAATTACTACTTTGAACATCAGTTAATTCATTACTCGGTGGCGCTAACACACTGCTTTCATTTTCACTGTCGTTTCTCAGTTTACTTTGGAGCCTAGTATTACGTTTTTCACACGCCATTATTGTCACAGTATTTCACACGACAACACATAAAAACACAATTTAAAAATCAAAAATAAGAGAACACATTAACATAGCACTGAAAATAATATCTAGTTAATTGCAGCTGCGAAATACTTGGTGCAAATCTACATGCATGCCACAACTGTTTTACTGTACAACAATGAAAGACTGCAACTACAAAGGAGATTTTCTCTACAATTACGCGCTAGCAATAAACAATAGCCACACTAATTACACAAACTACAAGAAAAAATCAGAAGATTCCAGTGAGGTATCCTCGGCTAAGGGTCGACATATGAAACGTCCCCTTAGAAAAATTTATACATGACTGTGCTTAAACTGACACACAATATTTTGTTAGCGCAACGCAATCTGACTTTCAAAATTCCATACAAAAGAATGGCCCTGACTAACATTAACCTATACCTTTCACAAATCACTTACCTCACAAAAATCTTCGCTGCTCAAGCTACTGCAATACAGCGAGCGCCACTACTGCCAGCTTGATATCATCATATATAAATATAGCAGTTCATGACAAATTTCAAAACTCCGCCATCTCTCTCCCCACATCCACCACTGCTGGCGGCTCACCTCCAACTGCGCAACGCTACGCGCTGTTCACAGCCAGCTGCCTAACACTACAATGGCGAGTATTACAACAATGCAAAGGAGACACAGACTGCCCACAGCACAGCCAGTGATTTTCATACAGAGGTGGCGTTACCAATAAAAAAACCTAAACAGCCTACTTACATCTTAAATTATATTAATTTCGTGAACTAAATCTTAGTGCTTTGAACAATATGTTGGGCATTTAAGATACGTTTTACTGTTGGCTTCACCTTCGGATGGGGATGTTAACCTCGGCCACCCTGTGTTGTTATTCGAGGAAAAAGAATGCACAGCGCTGCAGAAGCACTCATCACAACAGTCTACACAACACAGGTACTAACTTGACGTACTGATCAGGAACGCAGGCAAGCGTAATTCAGCATTTCAGTATGCTGTATGAGAAGAATTGATCTCCACATAGGAACACGTACCTACTGTAACGCCGCTTCCTTTGGACGAAAAATGAAGAATATAAAAATAGTACCCCAAAGCCCAAAAGTCCCAAAAATCAAGTTCCAATTTCATAAATCAAAAAGAGAAAAAAAGTCCCTTTTGGAATAATGTTGCTTAAATAGTAGCAGGTAGATAGAAAAAGTTTCAGTACCAAGTAGCTTAGTGTTTTGAAAAAGAAAGAAATAAAAAGATAGAATGACATTAGTTTCAAAATAAAATCGTAGTAGATCGCAAAGTCCGTAATTAGAAATTACGGAGTAGGAAGAACGATCTCAATGAATGTCTCGGAGCACTATGGGACTCAAATGCTGAGGTCATTAGTCCCCTAGAACTTAGAACTAGTTAAACCTAACTAACCTAAGGACATCACACACATCCATGTCCGAGTCAGGATTCGAACCTGCGACCGTAGCAGTCTCGCGGTTCCAGACTGCAGCGCCTAGAACCGCACGGCCACTTCGGCCGGCGATCTCAATGAATACTCCTTATGAGTACTCCTTGAGAATCGTGTGTAATACCTAAGAAAGAGCCGTGCATTGTTACTGTGTTGCCGGGGCAAGTCGTACCTCAGCGTGTGCTCGTATACGTGGGCGCGACGAGATTGTTTTTTGAACACTGAAGATTTGCGATCTACTACGACGCACTGACCTTGTAAGAAGTAAATCTGTAACTTCAAATAGGATATCACGTAGAATCCAGATAGTGAAAGATTCGAAATTGTCTTAAATTGAATATTTTCAATAAAAGACTGGATATTACCCAAAGTTAGAAACTTTAATGATGGACCAATGTAGAGACTAAACTTTGAAACCGAATTTTGAGAAAGAATTAACTTTCGTAAAATCAGTTAATGGACTCTGGAACTTGCGTAATATCATGGACTGAAGTATACATCATTAATCACACCCAGATAGTAAAAGCTACTTCCTTATGGCCAAGTTAGGATGTGAAAATAGTGCAATAAACCAGCATTCAGTGTTATTACTGCGTTAATAACTTCTTTCAATCCGTTCACTATTGTGTACTCAGTAAAGAATTATCTGTGCGACGACATTGATTGCCCAAGGGACGCGGCGTGTATAAGTACTCTTTGCCGCATTAACAAATTATCGCTCTGTTACGAACTATTAGGCTCTAGTAAACTGAAAAACTTTGAAGGAGATATTGGTATTGTGTTACTGAAGCTATGATTAATACCGGAATAGGAACTGATATATCACTACGTGTAGCTGTGTTTAAATACGCCGGGGAGCACATAATTGCTTGACCTGATCGAGACAAATAATACGCAGTCGATGGGATTTCAGCGTAGCCCAAAAGGATTTTTTACATAATATACACAGCTCTACCGCTGGTTAGCCAGACTGCGACGTTATACTAAATATCTTTCAGAAAAGTGTGCATCACCCTACATAGTACATTTTCAACAGGCCTCCGCAAGAGCTGAGAATTTTGGTTGTTCCCAATTTATTTTATTGTGTTGATAACAGATATTTCGTCAATTATGGTTTATGTGTGTATTGACATATCATATATATTTTTAATTTCCATCCTACGTATCGTATACACCTTCACACACTCTCTGCCGGGAAAAAAATGTATCACCCTCAAGGACAAAGTCATTTTATTGACAAGTGAGGTTACAGGTAGTTCAGCGTTTTAGGAGTATATGATAACTTCATACCAAACAAAAAACGTTGCTGGAGTGGCCGAGCGGTTCTAGGCGCTACAGTTCGGAACCGCGAGACCGCTACGGTCGCAGGTTCGAATCCTGCCGCGGGCATGGATGTGTGTGATGTCCTTAGCTTAGTTAGGTTTCAGCAGTTCTAAATTCTAGGCGACTGATGACCTCAGTAGTTAAGTCCCATAGTGCTCAGAGCCATTTGAACCAACCAAACGAAAAACAAATTCCACAGTAAAGGGTGGCTAAACTCATCATTACACAGTGTATCTCCAACCCCCACCCATCCCGGCGGCAACACAGGCGTGTATCCTCGCATGCAAACGATCATAATGGTGCCGAATGGCATTCTGCAATGGATTGTCCGAAGGGTCTTGCGTCTTTTATTGCAATTTGGCAATGGTTCTAGCAGGCCCCGGGGATGTGCTCGGTGTTAGGATTAGCAGGTTCTCTTATTGGGGTCAGTGAGCGGTTTCTTTGACATTTAGCAGTTTGTGGAAGTAATTAGCTATTATTGATTATAATTATATTATAAATTTCATTATAATTATTAACATTAATTGTTGTTGTTGTTGTTGTTGTTGTGGTCTTCAGTCCTGAGTCTGGTTTGATGCAGCTCTCCATGCTACTCTACCCTGTGCAAGCTTTTTCATCTCCCAGTACCTACTGCAACCTACATCCTTCTGAATCTGCTTAGTGTATTCATCTCTTGGTCTCCCTCTACGATTTTTACCCTCCACGCTGCCCTCCAATAGTAAATTGGTGATTCCTTGATGCCTCAGAACATGTCCTACCAACCGATCCCTTCTTCTGGTCAAGTTGTGCCACAAACTTCTCTTCTCCCCAATCCTATTCAATACTTCCTCATTAGTTATGTGATCTACCCATCTAATCTTCAGCATTCTTCTGTAGCACCACATTTCGAAAGCTTCTATTCTCTTCTTGTCGAAACTATTTATCGTCCATGTTTCACTTCCATACATGGCTACACTCCATACGAATACTTTCAGAAATGACTTCCTGACACTTAAATCTATACTCGATGTTAACAAATTTCTCTTCTTCAGAAACGCTTTCCTTGCCATTGCCAGCCTACATTTTGTATCCTCTCTACTTCGACCATCATCAGTTATTTTGCTCCCCAAATAGCAAAACTCCTTTACTACTTTAAGTGCCTCATTTCCTAATCTAATTCCCTCAGCATCACCCGACTTAATTAGACTACATTCCATTATCCTTGTTTTGCTTTTGTTGATGTTCATCTTATATCCTCCTTTCAAGACACTGTCCATTCCATTCAACTGCTCTTCCAAGTCCTTTGCTGTCTCTGACAGAATTACAATGTCATCGGCGAACCTCAAAGTTTTTATTTCTTCTCCATGAATTTTAATACCTACTCCGAATTTTTCTTTTGTTTCCTTTACTGCTTGCTCAATATACAGATTGAACAACATCGGGGAGAGGCTACAACCCTGTCTCACTCCCTTCCCAACCACTGCTTCCCTTTCATGTCCCTCGACTCTTATAACTGCCATCTGGTTTCTGTACAAATTGTAAATAGCCTTTCGCTCCCTGTATTTTACCCCTGCCACCTTTAGAATTTGAAAGAGAGTATTCCAGTCAACATTGTCAAAAGCTTTCTCTAAGTCTACAAATGCTAGAAACGTAGGTTTGCCTTTCCTTAATCTTTCTTCTAAGATAAGTCGTAAGGTCAGGATTGCCTCACGTGTTGCAGTGTTTCTACGGAATCCAAACTGATCTTCCCCGAGGTTGGCTTCTACTAGTTTTTCCATTCGTCTGTAAAGAATTCGTGTTAGTATTTTGCAGCTGTGACTTATTAAGCTGATAGTTCGGTAATTTTCACATCTGTCAACACCTGCTTTCTTTGGGATTGGAATTATTATATTCTTCTTGAAGTCTGAGGGTATTTCGCCTGTTTCATACATCTTGCTCACCAGATGGTAGAGTTTTGTCAGGACTCGCTGTCCCACGGCCGTCAGTAGTTCCAATGGAATATTGTCTACTCCGGGGGCCTTGTTTCGACTCAGGTCTTTCAGTGCTCTGTCAAACTCTTCACGCAGTATCATATCTCCCATTTCATCTTCATTTACATCCTCTTCCATTTCCATAATATTGTCCTCAAGTACATCGCCCTTGTATAGACCCTCTATATACTCCTTCCACCTTTCTGCTTTCCCTTCTTTGCTTAGAACTGGGTTTCCATCTGAGCTCTTGATATTCATACAAGTCGTTCTCTTATCTCCAAAGGTCTCTTTAATTTTCCTGTAGGCGGTATCTATCTTACCCCTAGTGAGATAGGCCTCTACATCCTTACATTTGTCCTCTAGCCATCCCTGCTTAGCCATTTTGCACTTCCTGTCGATCTCATTTTTGAGAAGTTTGTATTCCTTTTTGCCTGTTTCACTTACTGCATTTTTATATTTTCTCCTTTCATCAATTAAATTCAATATTTCTTCTGTTACCCAAGGATTTCTACTAGCCCTAGTCTTTTTACCTACTTGATCCTCTGCTGCCTTCACTACTTCATCCCTCAAAGCTACCCATTCTTCTTCTACTGTATTTATTTCCCCCATTCCTGTCAATTGCTCCCTTATGCTCTCCCTGAATCTCTGTACAACCTCTGGTTCTTTTAGTTTATCCAGGTCCCATCTCCTTAAATTCCCACCTTTTTGCAGTTTCTTCGGTTTTAATCTACTGGACATAACCAATAGATTGTCGTCAGAGTCCACATCTGCCCCTGGAAATGTCTTACAATTTAAAACCTGGTTCCTAAATCTCTGTCTTACCATTATATAATCTATCTGATACCTTTTAGTATCTCCAGGGTTCTTCCATGTATACAACCTTCTTTCATGATTCTTAAACCAAGTGTTAGTTATGATCATGTTGTGCTCTGTGCAAAATTCGACCAGGCGGCTTCCTCTTTCATTTCTGTCCCCCAATCCATATTCACCTACTATGTTTCCTTCTCTCCCTTTTCCTACTGACGAATTCCAGTCACCCATGACTATTAAATTTTCGTCTCCCTTCACTACCTGAATAATTTCTTTTATTTCATCATACATTTCTTCAATTTCTTCGTCATCTGCAGAGCTAGTTGGCATATAAACTTGTACTACTGTAGTAGGCGTGGGCTTCGTATCTATCTTGGCCACAATAATGCGTTCACTATGCTGTTTGTAGTAGCTTACCCGCATTCCTATTTTCCTATTCATTATTAAACCTACTCCTGCATTACCCCTATTTGATTTTGTGTTTATAACCCTGTAGTCACCTGACCAGAAGTCTTGTTCCTCCTGCCACCGAACTTCACTAATTCCCACTATATCTAACTTCAACCTATCCATTTCCCTTTTTAAATTTTCTAACCTACCTGCCCGATTAAGGGATCTGACATTCGACGCTCCGATCCGTAGAACGCCAGTTTTCTTTCTCCTGATAACGACATCCTCTTGAGTAGTCCCCGCCCAGAGATCCGAATGGGGGACTATTTTACCTCCGGAATATTTTACCCAAGAGGACGCCATCATCATGTAATCATACAGTAAAGCTGCATGCCCTCGGGAAAAATTACGGCTGTAGTTTCCCCTTGCTTTCAGCCGTTCGCAGTACCAGCACAGCAAGGCCGTTTTGGTTATTGTTACAAGGCCAGATTAGTCAATCATCCAGACTGTTGCCCTTGCAACTACTGAAAAGGCTGCTGCCCCTCTTCAGGAACCACACGTTTGTCTGGCCTCTCAACAGATACCCCTCCGTTGTGGTTGCACCTACGGTACGGCTATCTGTATCGCTGAGGCACGCAAGTCTCCCCACCAACGGCAAGGTCCATGGTTCATGGGGGGGTAACATTAATTAACCTATTTAATGTAGTCAAGGTAATGTTTCATAGTAAGGTCGAAATATGCCTATGACTTAATGGATTAACATTAAAACAAAAGAAAAACAATGAAATTGGTAAGTACTGTTACGAAGTGCCAGGTGCAAAAGAGGAGAGTCACAATTACCATGGCTGATATATTTAGACGAGATTTTCTAACGGTTGTGTCTGTGTCAAGGTATACTACTGGCCATTAAAACTGCTACACCACGAAGATGACGTGCTACAGAAGCGAAATTTAACCGACAGGAAGAAGATGCTGTGATATAAAAATGATTAGCTTTTCAGAGCATTCATACAAGGATGGCGCCGGTGGCGACGCTTACAACGTGCTGACATGAGGAAAGTTTCCAACCGATTTCTCATACGTAAACAGCAGTGGACCGGCGTTGCCTGGTGAAACGTTGTTATGATGCCTCGTGTAAGGAGGAGAAATGCGTACCATCACGTTTCAGACTTTGATAAAGGTCGGATTGTAGCCTATCGCGATTGTGGTTTATCGTATCGCAACATTGCTGCTCGCGTTTGTCGAGATCGAATGACTGTTAGCAGAATATGGAATCGGTGGGTTCAGGAGGGTAATACGGAACGCCGTGCTGGATCCCAACGGCCTCGTATCACTAGCAGTCGAGATGACAGGCATCTTATCCGCATGACTGTAACGGATCCTGCAGCCACGTCTCGATCCCTGAGTCAACAGATGGGGACGTTTGCAAGACAACAACCATCTGCACGAACAGTTCGACGACGTTTGCAGCGTGGACTATCAGCTCGGAGACCACGGCTGCGGTTACTCTTGACACTGAATCACAGACAGAAGCGCGTGCGATGGTGTACTCAACGACGAACCTGGGTGCACGAATGGCAAAACGTCATTTTTTTCGGATGAATCCAGGTTCTGTTTACAGCATCATGATGGTCGCATCTGTGTTTGGCGACGTAGCGGTGAACGCACATTGGAAGCGCGTATTCGTCATCGCCATACTGGCGTATTACCCGGCGCGAAGGTATGGGGTGCCATTCGTCACACGTCTCGGTCACCTCTTGCTGGCATTGACGGCACTTTGAGCAGTGGACGTTACATTTCAGATGTGTTACGATCCGTGGCTCTACCCTTCATTCGATCCCTGCGAAACCCTACATTTCAGCAGGATAATGCACGACCGCATGTTGCAGGTCCTGTACGGGCCTTTCTGGATACAGAAAATGTTCGACTGCTGCCCTGGCCAGCACATTCTCCAGATCTCTCACCAATTGAAAACGTCTGGTCAATGGTGGCCGAGCAACTGGCTCGTCACAATACGCCAGTCACTAGTCTTGATGAACTGTGGTATCGTGTTGAAGCTGCATGGGCAGCTGTACCTTTACACGCCATCCAAGCGCTGTTTGAGTCAATGCCCAGGCCTATCGAGGCCCTTATTACGGCCAGAGGTGGTTGTTCTGGGTACTGATTTCTCTGGATCTATGCACCCAAATTGCGTGAAAATGTAATCAGATGTCAGTTCTAGTATATTTGTCCAATGAATACCCGTTTATCATCTGCATTTCTTCTTGGTGCAGCAATTTTAATGGCCAGTAGTGTACATGGCGAATTTCCTAAAGAGATGTGACTTGCGACGTGTGTGCCGCAGATGACGCCGTGGGAGGCGGTGGTGTCGGAGCTGCGGTTCATCGTGCAGTGCGGTCTGGACGCGAAGCCGGTGCGCCGGCGGCGGGAGCCCGCGCCCAGCGACTGCAGCGACTCGCGGCTGCACTACGGCAGCCTCTGCAGCAGCGGCCGCAAGTAGCAGCGTGCGGCCTGCGGGCAGCTCGACTACACACACACTCAGTGCCACTGTCGGCATTCCTGCGGCTCGCTCCTCTTCACTGTGTCAATGTATTCGAGTTTCTAGCCCCGTTAACGACTGAATTTTTGCTGACAGTGTTTCGATGCTGACCCCTTGTCACCTCAGTCAGATGCCCGAGCAGTGGTCTAACGTCTGTGTGCTGCTCTGATTCCAACCGCACCATAAGCTACCAACCAAGTAGCACACTGTCTAAAGCCGAATTGAACACACGTTCCACGCTATGACTCAATTTTCTGCCTGTGCTCATTCTGAAATTCGATAAAACAAATGTCTCCTTGCCTTTTTTATGGCGGATAAGGTGACCCACATACATTGTAAGACAAAAAAAGGCGACGTACCACAAACGAATTATTCTAATGGGACGGAAATAAGTACACGTGACGTACATGTATCACATACAGACAAACAAATACGTTCAGTCTCAGAAAAATTGGATGATTTATTCAAGAGAGAGAACTTCGCAAATTGAGCACGTCAGTAACGCGATGGTCCACCTCTGTCCCCGTAATGAGTATTTCCGCTTGGTATTCATTGATTGCGTTGTTAAATTTAAACGTCCCCTTGGAAAAATTATGACTGACTGTGCTGGTAAACATTTTACGTTATTTGATTTTCAAACAGCTGAGCAAAACTGAACCTATTCAGACATTTCTCTGTTTACTTACTCTGATTATCACTAAACTGACACACAATATATGTAGCGCAACGCAATCTGACTTTCAATAATCCCCACAAAAGAATGGCCCTGACTTAAACTTTCATTTTCTAACTATGCCTATCAGTAGTTAGTGCCGTCAGTAGTTTGAATCTTTTATTCAGCTGGCAGTATTGGCGCTCGCTGTGTTGCAGTAGTTCGAGTAACAAAGATTTTTGTGAGGTAAGTGATTCATGAAAGGTATAGTTTATTATACTTTTCATGAATCACTTACCTCACAAAAATCTTCGTTACTCGAACTACTGCAACACAGCGAGCGCCAATACTGCCAGCTGAATAAAAGATTCAAACTACTGACGGCACTAACTACTGATAGGCATAGTTAGAAAATGAAAGATTTTGATACAGAACAATCAATGTATTTACCTTAATAGTGTTCAAAAGTCATCATATATATATATCTATCATTTCATGACATCCGTCTTTCTGGCGGAAATACGTCCAGGTCGTCCGCTTACAGTAACCTCTCAAAACTCTGGCGTCTCTCTCTCCACATCCACCACTGCTGGCGACTCATCTCCAACTGCACAACGCTACATGCTGTTCACATCCGACTGCCCAACACTACAATAGCGAATGCTTCAACAATGCCAACCAGTCACAGACTGCACACAGCACAGTGAGTGATTTTCATACAGAGCGCTACCAACATAAAAACCCAAACAGCCTACTTACAAAATGTCCTCTTGCCGACATTGTGCCAAATTCTGTCCAGTTAGATCATCAAAATCCGTAGCTTGTTGGAGGGGCCTGCCCATAATGTTCGAAAGGTTCTCAGTGAAGGAGAGATCCGGCGCTCTTGCTACCTAAGGAGGTGCTTGACAAGCACGAATAGAAGCAGTAGAAACCGTCACTGCGAGCGAGCGGTCATTACGTTACTGAAACATAGCCCAGTATGGGATGACAAAGAGCAACAAACTGGGGCATAGAATATCGTCGGCGAACCACTGTGCTGTAGCAGTGACGCGGATGACAACCAAAGGGTTGTTATGAAAGGAAACGGCACCCCAGACCATCACTCCTGGTTGTCGAGCTGTACAGTGGGCGACAGTCATGTTGGTATGCTATCCCTGCCTGGGACGTCTCCAGATGTGTCCCCAGCCTGTAATGGTCTTTGGAGTAGAATTGTCCTCAGTTGTGAGTCCCGCTTGGAACTGAACACCCATGACCAGCGAAGACGTGACTGGAGATGCCTTCGACAGTGGTGGGATACCAATTGACGATGTTGTACGCCCCGTTTTGTTGCCCTTCATTGCAAGCTACACTGGGCTAACATTTCAGTAAGATAACGCCTGCTCACACACCTTGGCCAGCAAGGTCGCCGGATTTCCCCCCAATTGAGAACTTTTTGACCATTATGGGCAGCACTCTCCAACCAGCTCCAAATTATGACCATCTAACTCGCCAAGTGGACAGAATTTGACACGATATCCCTCAGGAGGACATCCAACAACCCTGTCAATGAATGAAAAGCTCAATAACTGGTTGCTCAACTTGTGAAGTTCTTTTTCTTAAGTAAATCTTCCAATTTTCTTAAACTGTAATGATTCGTTTGTACATGTACATCACAGCTACCGATTTCCGCCCCATGTCCTATTAGGATAATCCCTTCGTGGTGTTTTTTTTTTTTTTTTTTTTTGGCTTAGAGTGTAGATGGAACCGCTCGAAAAATAACTACGATACTTAGTTTCATAGAAATGGATATTCGGCCGGACGCATAAGCGACCATTGCAATCAAAATAAACTTCACATGTGAAAGGAAACGATGTCGAGAGAGAGAGAGAGAGAGAGAGAGAGAGAGAGAGAAGGGTTGTTTACTTTTCTTATGCCACCAAAAATTCCGGAAAAGTCAGTAGCCCCTTCGGAAACATGGAGCTAATCCATTCCTCTAACACCAACAGAAGTGACAGACGACCCACCTCTCAAGGAAGGTCTGTAACTATTTCCCTGTCAGTGTAGCATTTCGTATAGAGAACGCACTACTGGAATAGCCGAGAAGTGCTAGAAACACTAGCGAAAAAGGTAATCAATTTGGTTTTCGGTTATCATCGAGCACTGTTTGAGGTTTCTCTTTGCTCGTATCATATTTCAAAAGCTTGTATTAGCTTCTTGTCTGAATTTATTGTCCGAACGTTTCACTTCTGTGCCTGCCTACACTCCACAAATATATCTTCAGAAAAGACTTTTTAGCACATGTATTTATATTCTATGTCAACAAATATATGTTTTTTCCGAATTATTCATCACGCCGTTGCCAATCTGATTTTATATCCTTTCTACTTAGACCATCGTCACATACTTTGCTATTAAAATAATAATGCTCATCTCCTGTTTTTAGTGTAACATTTCCGACTATAATTGCCTCAGTACCATCCAATTTAATTCGAATAAATACGATTACTCTTCTTTTTCTTTAGTCGATTTTCATCTCATAGGGTCTTGTAGGCACTATGCATTTCATTAAACTGCGCTTCCAAGTTCTTTGTCGTCCTAACAGAACTGCAATGTCACCAGTAAATCTCAAAGTTTTAATCTCTTCTCCTTGAAATTAAATTTCCTTTGAAAATTACTCCTTGGTTTCCCTCTCAGCTTCCTCAGTGTACAGATTGAGCAGCATCGGGAATAGACTACAACACTGCCTCATTACTGCTTCCACTGCATGTCCTCCAAGTGCAATAATTGCGGTCTGGTATCTAGACAGGATGTAAATAACCTTTCGCTTCTTGTATTTCATCCCTATATCTTCAAAATTTTAAAGAGTGTAATCTAGTCGACTGTCAGACCATTCTCTAAATACGAAAATGCAATAAACCTCGAATTACCTTCTTTCGACATATTTTCTGAGGTAAGTCACAGGGTCAGAATTGCCTCGTATGCTCCTACATTTCTCCAGAATCACACCAGTTTCCAATCTTCTATAAGTAATACACATCAATATTTTGCAACCCTGAGTTATTAAGCTGATGGTTCGGTAAAAATCCCACTTGTCAGCATTTATCTTGTTTGCAATTGAAATTATTATATTCTTGCCTACATCTTGCATACCAGGTAGAATAGTTTAGTCGTGGCCGCTTCTGCGGCAGAAATCAACAATTCGGTGGAAATTTCAAGTAGTCTAAGGACTTTGTAACGACTTAGGGCTTTCAGTCCTTTCTCAAAGTGTTCTCGCAGTATCGCATCTCCGTTCTCAATCCAATTACCTCCTCCTCTTTTTCTAAGTTACTGTCATCAAGTTCGTTTCCCTTGTGTGAACCTTCTATACACTCCTTGCACTCTTTAGACCTTTCATTGTTTGGTACTGGATTACCATCTGAACTTTTTGTGTTCGTACAAATGTTTCACTTTCCTTCAAATATCGCTTTAATTTTCCATGCTTCTAGAGTTTTGTACATATCTCTGGCAATTCCTACTTTCCCATTTTCCACTTTCTGTCAATCTCATTTTTAGACGTCCGTATACCCTTTTGCCTGCAATGCCTCACACCTCACAATTTGGCTGCAGTCCAAGAATCGACCACTGAAAGGAGACAACTAGGTTGATTGTCGAAAAAATTTCGCGCAAAAAAAAACAAAAAAAACACAGAAACAAAAAAAAAACGTCAACATGGCTGGAAATACGAAATACCATCAATGCTAGCGACAGTCAAATACCCACTGTAGTTTACCATATGACGACACAGCTCAAAGAAACGGCTTCAATTGACATACTATATTAGATGCAGACCACCTAAAAGAAATTGACTAATTACAAAAACGAAAAACACTGTGTTGTAAATACAGAATTATTTCAGATTATTTGGCACTTCTGTAATGTTATATTTTAATGAACAACAAGCACAAATAAATATTATTTCAAACTGGCAGCTCTAAAGAAATATTCTCATTTCTGACTGACAGTTTCGGCTTTTATGTCGTTTTCAAACCGCTGGGCTGCAGACCAGGTGTCAAACGCAAATCAGATTAAGTGTAATCTCGTCGGTATCTCTCACCTTACGGAACGTGCCATGCATCAGATTCACGTAACAAGTGGACTGTGACGTTACACTGTCTTCTGAACAAATGATCAGACATAACTGAATAAATGATCTTGTACACATGAGGACATTTATGAAAAGTAAGCGATCTATTGACCTAACAGGTACTGATTAACGACTTCATGTAAAGCCAGACGTTCATATGCTTGAGTGGTGAGATTTCGTTTCGTAACAAACAATTCCCTGCTACTTCTCCTCTGCAATGAGTTGTGTCATTGAGCTATATTACAACCAGTTCAGATACACACATCCTACCGTTTTTCATAAGCGAAATAAATGGAGAAAGACGTATTGTTTAGAAATGGCACAAAACGTTTTTGTTTTTGCGATTTCACTCTCGATATCAATGATAGTGCTGGATTTAAGGTGTTCCTCTACCCCCATATTGCCATTATTTCTATTTTACAAACAAACTGTTTCAGTCACACTGTCATCTTTTCAGCAAATGTCAAAAATTCTTACAAAACGCCTGGTCTTCAAGGGATAGTTGAAGCAGAGCTTGTAGTTTGCTTAGGTCTGCTGTAATCACTTGTATAGACTTTTGTTTGCCATTGATACTGACAACTGTACATGGATGTCTCCATTTATTACTACCGAGTCCGTAGATTGTATCTCATACCTGGCTCCTCAGCACGTCGTTTCTTTAATTAACGATATATTCTCTGTCGTATTATCTTGAGATTAGCGACACGAACACCTTCCAAATTACCGTCTACATACGTGCGGAGCATAAATACCACTCTCTTCGTTTGAATTCAGCCACACGCCTATTTTACAGTATGAAAAAAATTGAAATGATCATATGGTATTGTTGGCCGGGTTGTCCCAGTCGGGTTCGGCCTCCAAGTGCAAGTCTTATTTCAGCTGGCGCCACATTGTGCTACGTGCAGCCGATAACGAGGATGAAATGGTGAGGACAACACAACACCCAGTACTCGAGCGGGGAAAGTCTCCAATCTGGCTGGGAATCGAACCTGGGCCCATTGCATGAGGGGCAAGCGCCTTGGTACCCAGCTAAGCAGGCGGACTATTTTGTAATGGTTACTCATTACGGATACATTAAAACACATGCGAGTTGTGGCGAGGGAATTAGCATCCATTGAGGGAGTCCTCACAGCAAGTGACGTTGAGCAGCTTAATTGTACCTGGACGCAAACTGGCCATTGGCAACTGTAAGGGAATAACTCCATAGAATGTGATAACGAACGGTCTTTGACAGCAGCCATTAGCGCAGATATCAGCTGTAGCATTTACGATTGCGAGATGCTACGCTACTGATGCATGTTGCCACAAATGCATCCTGCACCGACCCCTATCCCGTTCTATAACATGTGGCTTTTTAAGTGTATGCGTAACAGAAAACTGCATTTTTTTATCATGAAATAAAAGTAATAATTCGCTGAAGCACGGAGTACTTTTTTAATGTATTTAAGCGTAATCCTAATGAAAACCAACTTAATGGCTTTTTGAGCTTTTGCTGTATCTACATAAATATTAAAATCGTCCTTAGCTCGAGTCATCTCCTAAAGCACATTTTATTTTCGACAACTTTTTATAAATCCGCCATCGCTTGCTGGCATACGCAGATGGAACAGCGCATGCTAAATAGCTTTTTCGTATTACCTGTGTGGTCTTTATCACAAACCAGTATTCATAAACGTCAGTAAAATATATTGTAGAGGGTACTGCTTAGATTAGATTATTACTTGTTCCATAGATCATGAATACGACACTTCGTAATGATGTGGAACGTGTCAGGTTAATAAAAGGTGTCTATACAAGATATTACATTACACAAAATATTACATGACATTCAATTTTTTTTGTGGGGGTTGGGAAATTACCCACTTACGATATCCAAAAATTCATCTAATAAGTAGAAGGAGTTGCCATTAAGAAATTCTTTTAATTCCCTTTTAAATGCTGTGTGGCTATCTGTCAGACTTTTGATGCTATTAGGTAAGTGACCAAAGACTTTAGTGGCAGCATAATTTACCCCCTTCTGAGCCAAAGTTAGATTTAACCTTGAGTAGTGAAGATCATCCTTTCTGCTAGTGTTGTAGCCATGTACACTGCCATTACTTTTGAATTTGTTCGGATTGGATTGTTAATGACATAAGTGAATATATATATATATATATATATATATATATATATATATATATATATATATATATATATATATATATATATATAGTGAGGCTACAATGAAGATTTATAGCTCTTTAAATAAGTGTCTGCTGGATGATGTTGGATGAGCTCCAGCAATTATTCTGATTACACGCTTTTGTGCAATGAACACTCTTTTACTCAGTGATTAGTTACCCCAGAACATGATGCCTTACGAAAGCAGAGAATGAAAATAGGCGTGGTAAGCTAATTTACTCAGATGTATATCGCCAAAATTTGCAATGACCCTAATAGCATAAGTAGCTGAACTCAAACGTTTCAGCAGATCCTCAGCGTGTTTTTTCCAGTTCAACCCCTCATCAACGCTTACACCTAGAAATTGTGAATATTCTACCTTAGCTACCGATTTCTGATCGAAGTCTATATTTATTATTGGTGTCATTCCATTTACTGTGTGGAACTGTATATACTGTGTGGAACTGTATATACTGTGTTTTGTCAAAGTTTAATGAGAGCCCATTTCCAGAGAACCACTTAATGATTTTCTGAAAAACATCGTTTACAATTTCACCAGTTAAATCTTGTCTGTTGGGTGTGATAGCTATACCTGTGTCATCGCCAAAAGGTACCAGCTTTGCATCTTCGTGAATATAGAAAGGCAAGTCATTAATGTATATTAAGAACAGCTGAGGACCCAAGACCGAACTTTGCGGCACCCCACTCTTGATTGATTCCCAGTTTGAGAAATCTTCAGTTTTTTGCATATTATGTGAACTATTTATTTCAACTAGTAAGTGTGTCGAGTTCAGCACAAGGAAGTGATGGAAGATGGCAAGAAAAGAAACGTGTGATTAATAACATAACAGAGCTCCAAATGTGGAACATTTGATAAAGGTAGCAGAATCTATGTGTACGTGCACAGTGAAGCCACGAATCACAAATTTTCATTCTTCGCTTCAGTCTGCATATAATCAGTTTGCTGTATATCTAGCTGCGCCTCTGAATATCTTCGATGTGTCGCTTCACTCTACTTTTAGTGATCTTGTCACCAGCTGGAACAGTCTTACTGTTGTTACTTACTTGTTGAAGACCCTGTGCTTTTGACGAGTTCTAACAACTCGATAGCACTATTCCCAGTCGAAATCTATAATATGGCTGTTGTACAATCTCATATGAATTTCTGTCCTAGAGTTGTAAGCTGCAGCTAAGTTCATAAGAGACAGACTAAGTGAAAAAAATGAAGTCTTGCGTCATCCACTGTCTAGCTCAACATCACTTCATCGGTCTTCCGTAAATGAATGAGGCTCACGCGCAATTATGGTTGCCTAGCAGAAACACACGGACGTGGTGTGTTATATCGCTATTCTACTGGGTAAAATGAACATGAATGTATAAAGATCATAAAGTATGTTGAATTTTTAACACTTCTGTCGTTTCCAACTCTTTGGCTCATTTCCCCCAACATAACAAAGTAACTTCAACACAACACTGGAAAGCAACGATGAGACAAGACAAATGAGACAAAATGACCAACCCATAAAATTATTATTCGAGCAATGTTTGATGATACATGCACAAATGGACGATATACAACGTACCCTCACTCATTCTATACGTAAGTTTGATTGTCACGTCCTTTATGTTCAATTAGTTTACCTTATCGTTTTCAGGATCTAACATAGTTTAAAACAAAGTTGGTCAGGTCAGATAAAAGGTCTCAAAACCACAAATAGTACATTGAGACATACGTTGAGAAGGCCGTTTACATGGAGAGGTTTCTGTTAGGAGAGCTTTGTGTGTTATTTGTTATATACAGAAGAGTCAAAGAAACTGGTACACTTGCCTAATATCGTGTAGGGCCCCCGCAAGTACGCAGAAGTGCCGCAACACGACGTGGCATGGACTCGACTGTTGTCTGAAGTAGTGCTGGAGGTAACTGACACCGTGAATCCTGCAGGGCTGTCCATAAAACCGTAAGAGTACGAGGGGGTGGAGATCTCTTCTGCACAGCCCGTTGCAAGGCATTCCAGATATGTTCAATAATGTCCATGTCTGGGGAGTTTGGTGGCCAGCAGAATTGTTTAAACTCAGAAGAGTGTTCCTGGAGCCATTCTGTAGCAATTCTGGACGTGTGGGACGTCGCATTGTCCTGCTGGAATTTGCCCAAGTCCTTCGGAATGCATAATGGACATGAATGGATGCAGGCTTTTTTTTTTTTTTTGTGGTTTTAGGGCGCACAACTTCAATGGTCATTAGCGCCCTGACTACTCTAAGAATGCACCGCGAGGCACAAGTTGACCACAACAACTAAAAGGGAAAACACGATAAAAGACAGACTGACAGGCATAGGATTAAAAAACAGCATCATCAAATGTCCTTAGCGAGGTTTGTCAAATTGATAAAACGAAGAACACGAGCAGCTGCTCGTGGGTCATCCGCTAAAATGGCATCGAAAGTATTTGGCAGGTTAAGATCGAGGCGCAGTGTGTTAAGATCTGGACAGGACATTAAAATGTGTCTAACCGTCAGCAAGTGCCCACATGGGCAGAACGGCGCCGGCGCAGCCGTCAGCAGATGGCGATGGCTGAACCGGCAGTGTCCAATTCTTAACCGGGCTAAAACGACCTCCTCCCGCCGAGAAGGGCGTGAGGAGGACGTCCAAGCCACGGGAAGAGGTTTTAAGGCCCGAAGCTTGTTGTCGGTAAGTGCAGCCCAATCGGCATGCCACAGAGATAAGATGCGCCGACAAATCACCCTGCTAAAATCGGACGAAGGGACACAACAAGAAGCTGTCCGAGGCTGGAGGACCGCAGCCTTGGCCGCGGCATCTGCAGCTTCGTTCCCAGGGATACCGACATGGCCAGGAACCCACATAAAGCTAACTGGAGAACCGACGTCCACCAGCTGCTGAAGAGAGCGTTGGATCCGGTGTACGAAAGGGTGAACCGGGTACGGATCACTGAGGCTCTGGATGGCGCTCAGAGAATCTGAGCAGATGACATAAGCAGAATGTCGGTGGCGGCAGATGTAAAGAACAGCCTGGTAGAGGGCAAAGAGCTCAGCTGTGAAGACCGAACAATGGCCATGGAGCCGGTATTTGAAACTTTGTGCCTCGACAATAAAGGAACACCCGACCCCGTCATTGGTCTTAGAGCCATCTGTATAAATGAAAGTCATGTCGATGAACTTCGAACGAAGTTCCAAAAAACGGGAGTGGTAGACCGAACCGGGGCTGACCTCTTTTGGGAGCGAGCTGTGGTCAAGGTGAACGCGGACCTGAGCCTGGAGCCAAGGTGGCGTGCGGCTCTCGCCCACTCGAAAGGTTGCAGGGAGTGAAAAATTAAGGTGTTGAAGGAGGCGACGAAAGCGAACTCCAGGGGGTAGCAGGGCAGAGACATACAACCCGTATTGACGGTCAAGAGAGTCGTCAAAAAAGGAACGATAAGACGGATGGTCGGGCATTGACAGTAGCCGACAGGCATACCGACAAAGCAGTATATCGCGCCGGTAGGTGAGTGGCAATTCGCCAGCGTCAGCATGAAGACTCTCTACGGGACTGGTATAAAATGCTCCGATCGCAAGTCGTAAACCCCGATGTTGTATGGAGTTGAGGCGGCGTAAGATGGATGGCCGTGCAGAGGAGTATACGAAGCTCCCATAATCCAGCTTGGAGCGGACGATCGACCGATATAGACGAAGTAGGACGGTTCGATCCGCTCCCCACGACATACCACTGAGAACACGGAGGACATTTAAAGAACGGGTACAACGGGCGGCCAAATATGACACATGTGGAGACCAGCTAAGTTTCCTGTCAAATGTAAGGCCTAAAAATTTGGTTGTCTCCACGATTGGGAGAGCAACGGGACCGAGTCGTAAGGACGGTGGGAGAAACTCTTTGTAGCGCCAGAAGTTAATACAGACCGTCTTCTCGGCAGAAAAACGGAAGCCATTGGCGACACTCCAGGAGTAAAGACGGTCAAGAGAACGCTGAAGACAGCGCTCCAGGACACGTGTACACTGCGCGCTGCAATAGATGGTAAAATCGTCCACGAAAAGGGAGCCTGATACATCAGCTGGGAGGCAATCCATTATTGGATTGATCGCGATGGCGAAGAGAGCGACGCTCAAAACTGAGCCCTGTGGCACCCCATTCTCCTGGCGAAAGGTGTCGGACAGGACAGAACCCACACGTACCCTGAACTGTCGATCCATTAAAAAGGAACGAATAAAAAGAGGGAGGCGACCGCGAAGGCCCCATGTATGCATGGTGCGGAGAATGCCCGCCTTCCAACAGGTGTCGTAAGCCTTCTCCAAATCAAAGAACACAGCCACGGTCGGGCGCTTCCGCAAGAAGTTATTCATAATGAAGGTCGACAAGGTAACCAGATGGTCAACAGCAGAACGGCGCCTACGAAATCCACATTGTACATTGGTAAGTAGGCGTCGAGACTCGAGCAGCCAAACCAATCGAGAGTTAACCATTCGCTCCATCACTTTACAGACACAGCTGGTAAGCGAGATAGGTCGATAACTGGAAGGCAAGTGCTTGTCCTTCCCCGGCTTAGGAATCGGGACAACAATAGACTCGCGCCAGCATGCGGGAACATGTCCCTCAATCCAGATGCGATTGTATGTACGAAGAAGAAAACCTTTACCCGCAGGAGAAAGGTTCTTCAGCATCTGAATATGAATAGAATCTGGCCCTGGAGCAGAGGACCGTGATCGGCCAAGTGCGTTTTCGAGTTCCCGCATGGTGAATGGGGCATTATAACTTTCACAATTCGAGGAGCGGAAGTTAGGTGGCCTAGCCTCCTCTGCCTGTTTGCGGGGGAGGAAGGCAGGGTGGTAATGAGCGGAGCTCGAAACCCCTGCGAAAAAGCGGCCGAAGGCATTGGAGACAGCCTCAGGGGCCACAAGGACGTCATTCGCGACCTTCAAGCCAGAAACTGGTGAGTGGACCTTAGTGCCAGATAGCCGGCGCAGGCTACCCCAGACAACAGAAGAAGGAGTAAAACTGTTGAAGGTGCTTGTGAAAGCAGCCCAGCTGGCTTTCTTGCTTTCTTTGATAATACGACGACACTGAGCACGTAATCGTTTATAATTGATACAATTCGCCACTGTAGGGTGGCGTTTAAATGTGCGTAAAGCACGTCGACGAGCACGTAAAGCGTCTCTACATGCTGCGGTCCACCAGGGGACCGGTACGCGACGTGGAGAAGAAGGAGGGTGAGGGATGGAATATTCAGCAGCAGCGAGAATGACTTCCGTGAGGTGTGCGACCTGACGATCGCAGCTTGTAAAGGTTTGATCCTGAAAGGTCGCCCTGGAAGAGAAGAGCCCCCAGTCTGCCTTGGAGATGGTCCAATTAGAGAAGCACGGAGAGGGGGTATGCTGCAGGAGATGGATAACACACGGGAAGTGGTCGCTCGAATATGTATCAGAAAGTGCATACCACTCAAACCGGCGTGCAAGTTGGGGAGTACATATAGAGAGGTCTAAATGGGAATAGGTGTGAGATGTGTCCGAAAGAAAAGTAGGGGCGCCAGTATTGAGGCAGACAAGATCGAGCTGGTTGAAAAGGTCTGCTGACAAGGAGCCCCTCGGGCAGGATGCTGGAGAGCCCCAAAGGGGATGGTGGGCATTAAAGTCTCCAGTTAACAAAAATGGTGCAGGTAGCTGAGCAATAAGTTGCATCACGTCTGCCCTGGTAACGGCAGATGACGATGGAGTGTAAACGGTACAAAAGGAAAACGTAAAAGTGGGGAGAGTAATGCGGATGGCAACTGCCTGCAGGCCGGTGTGCAACGTGATGGGATCGTAGTAAATATCATCCCGGACCAGCAACATAACCCCTCCATGAGCTGGGATACCTACCACAGGGGGTAGGTCAAAACGCACAGAGGTGTAGTGTGCCAAGGCAATTTGATCGCATGGGCGTAGCTTCGTTTCCTGGAGGGCTACGACGAGCGGACGGTGCAAGCGGAGCAGCAACTTCAAGTCCTCTCGGTTGGAGCGAATGCTGCGAATATTCCAGTGAATAAGTGCCATCGTAAGAAAAGGAAGATGAGAGAAGTGGTCACCTCGAAGGCCGCTTAGGGCCTGGCTTCGAGCGAGCACTGCCGCCGCTATCAGTAGGCGGACAGTCATTGTCTATTGGGTCTATAGGGTCATCGGCCATCTCGGGAGGATGGCCGGGAGGGGGAGCTTCCTCCGCCAGTGTACGGCCAGATGTACGGCTACCAGCGGTGCGGCCAGGCGAAACGGATGACGGCCTGGGGCGGCAACCGCTGGGTGGCGCAGGAGAAGAAATGCGCCGTGGCGGAGAAGGAGAACTGTGCTTCCTATGCGCCTTTTTGGAAGGACGTGTAGTGGAAGTACCGGTCGAAGGCTGGGAGGTCGAGGTACGGAGGAAGTCTGCACGGGATGGTTCCTTCTTGAAGGCCCGTGCATCTGACTTCGATGTCTTCGTCTTAGCAGAAGCTGAGGAAGATGCTCGTGTCTGTGGGGTGATGGGCGGAAGAGGAGACGTCGACCGCGCGATCTTAGCACTGGCCGAACGGACGACCGTGGTGCTGAAGGTCAGATCGCATGTCTGGGTTGCTACCTCCCGGGTAGTCCGAGGAGAGGCGAGGACAGTACTGTATTTCCCCGCTGGGAGCAGCGTGGGCTTCCTACTAGCCAATAGCTTGCGAGCAGCCGAGGTGGACACTTTCTCTTTGACCCGAATTTCTTGGATACAGCGTTCTTCCTTATAGACAGGACAGTCGCGGGAGGATGCGGCATGGTCACCCTGACAGTTCACACAACGAGGAGACGGAGGTGGACAGTCACCCTCATGGGCATCCCTGCCACAAGTGACACATTTAGCCGCATTGGAACAAGACTGTCGAGTGTGATTGAAACGCTGACATTGGTAGCAGCGCGTAGGTGTCGGTACATAGGGGCGAACAGAAATAACCTCGTAGCCCGCCTTGATGCGCGATGGCAGCTTAACACTATCGAAGGTCAAGAAAATTGTCCGGGTCGGTACAAGGTCATTGTTGACCTTTTTCATGACCCTATGGACAGCCGTCACGCCCTGCTCAGCGAGGAATGATTGAAGCTCCTCGTCAGTCAATCCGTCGAGGGAGCTAGTATAGACTACACCACGAGACGAATTCAAAGTTCGGTGGGCCTCCACCCGGACAGGGAACGTGTACAGGTGGGTGGCCCGAAGTAGTTTTTGTGCCTGAAAGGCACTCTCAGTTTCTAGTAATAAGGTGCCGTTACGCAACCTGGTACAAGATTTGACAGATCCGGCTATGGCATCTACGCCCTTCTGAATAACGAAAGGATTGACAGAGGAAAAATCCTTTCCATCCTCAGATCGAGAAACTACGAGGAACTGTGGGGCAGGCGGTAGTACTTTTGTCACTGTTGGCTGGTCACGTTTCCGTTTTTGGGTCGAAGTCGAAAGAGATGGAGTAGAATCCATTGCGGAGGAATCCCCCATGATTGCCAGCGTCTCCGATGGCGCGCTCCTTCCTTGTGGGGACCCTCTCAGAGGGCACTCCCGCCTTAGGTGAATGGTTACACCTCAGGTCACACCTCCCGAGAAACAGACGGAGGGACCAATCGGCATGGTCAGAAGGTATCAGCTCAGGCAATCACCCCTCCCCGGGCCTGGCCTTTACCAGGGGGTACGCGCGTGCCTTACATGTCTACCCAGGGCGGGGACTTACGCGTTACCCCGTCACCGGCTACGCGTGCGAACGCGTGGGTCGGCCTTCAGGCACGCACAGGGAGGAAGGAAGAAGAGGAAAAAGAAGAAAGAGAGGGAGAAAGAGGACAGACTGTCTCAAACGCCGAGGCGGAGACCAGAGAAGGCAAGGAGAAGAAGGCAATGAGAAAGCAAGGAGAAAAAGGCAATGAGAAAGCAAGGAGAAAAAGGCAATGAGAAGGCAAGGAGAAAAAGGCAATGAGATGGCAAGGAGAAAAAGGCAATGAGAAAGGAAGACAGTGAGGTGGAGAAGAGCAAAGAAAGGAACCAACAAAAGGAAGGAAGAAACAAGAAGTGAAAAACCAAAAAGACCACGATGATAGGACGTGGAACCGTCCGTCTCCGGACGCAGGCGCTAACTACCCCCGTGAGGGGGATGGACTCCTTTTAGTCGCCTCTTACGACAGGCAGGAATACCGCGGGCCTATTCTAATCCCCGGACCCGCAGGGGGGGGGGGGGGATGCAGGCTATCAGAGAGGATGCTTACGTACGTGTCATCTGTCAGAGTCGTATCTAGACGTATCACGGGTCCCATAACACTGCAACTGCACACGCCACCCAACACCATTACAGAGCCTCCACCAGATTCAACAGTCCCATGCTTACATGAAGCAATAGGTACACATTGTCGCTGTTCTACATTCATCCACCAAAGGCCACCTTACGGTGTGTGGCGGAAGGTACTTTGCGTATTACTGTTTCTAGTTTCTTGTTCCAGTCGCAAAGACTATTGTTGATAGATCTCCACGTAAACTCTAATTTCTCTACTTTTATCTTCATGGTTTTTTCGCGATATAGAGAACGGGTAGAAACAGTCTGGCAACCTGGTAAATGTGTTACGGGGTAGGTCGCGCTGAGAAATAATTGTTAAAAAAATTCGATACTTTACGCCATTTCCGAGTTATTTAGCACCTAAGTTACCTAAACAGGCCGTTGCACGCGCCAAATGAAGCGGCCCGTACAAGTGTACAATTAGTGTCAGTTGTTCTCACTGCGTAGATGAAACAATAGCGCACGGGACTGGTCATCCTTTGGCTCGGATTCGATCCTTATTACCGCCCCACGTCCAATTTTTGCATCGCTCTCTTGTTTGAGTCGAGGAAACCAAACGAGGAACACGTCTGGCGACACTGTCTGAAACGTCCCCTTTGAACAATTATACATGACTGTGCTTAAACTGACACACAATATTTTTTAGCGCAACGCAATCTGACTTTCAAAAATCTCTACAAAAGAATGGCCCTGACTAACATTAACCTATACCTTTCACAAATCACTTACCTCACCAAAAATCTTCGTTACTCGAACTACAGCAATACAGCGAGCGCCACTACTGCCAGCTAAATAAAAGATTCAAACTACTGAAGGCACTAACTACTGATAGGCACAGTTAGCAAATGAAAGATTTTGATAGAGAACAAACAATGTATTTACCTTAATAGTCATAATATATATAGCAGTTCATGACATCCAGTCTTACAAATTTCAAAACTCCGCCATCTCTCTCCCCACATCCACCACTGCTGGCGGCTCACCTCCAACTGCGCAACGCTACGCGCTGTTCACATCCAGCTGCCGAACACTACAATGGCAGACAACAATGCAAACTAGCCACAGACTGCACACAGCACAGCCAGTGATTTTCATACAGAGCGCAACATAACGTTGCCAATAAGAAAACATAAACAGCCTACTTACATAGCCCCCATGCTCCCCACTAAAAATTTTACAAATTGTTTTGGGCATTGGCCAATACAGATTTGAAAATTTTTTTCATAATTACAGTAAGAAAGATATCAAATGCACACACTTATTAATAGAATGTTGGTCAAAAGCTAAAATTTTCTCACAGTCCATAAAGACAGTCCTGATCATCACAGTAAAATTACAGTGTTTTTTTTTCAAAGTCTGAGCAGTAAAAGAAAATGCACATGGAAGTAGTGGATTTCCATGCAGTCTTGAAGAAGTAGTGTTGTCCTTCCAACGGAAAGGCAGTGCTGACTCTCGAATGCAGACATGTAATGGGCCACAACAGAGGAAACCCACAGCAGAGTCATTCGACGTTTTGAAGAATATTGGTAGGTAGGTCATCACAGAGTAGACCCACTGTAGTCCTGGTAGAGAGACAATCACCATTGAAGAGTCTTGTGGACAATACAGCAAGTCCATAAACCACCACTTGTGCACTCACAAAGTTTTTGGAATTGTCCTTACAACCAACAATGCTGTTAACCAGTCCCTTGCTGAATTATTAACACATGTGCAAGCACTAACAGTCCCAACTTCTCACATACTTTGCATATACTATGACCAACAGAAATGTGTGCAGTGAAATGAATGCTTACAAGTTACTTAATTTGATGAACTGGTGTCAATTACAATTTTATAACATGAGAATACAATAACAAATGTACAAAATACATAATTAAAAACATAACAATATAGATAACATTTGTAGAACAGGCTTTACAAAAGAATTGAAATAACATGTACATGAGTGTTACAGGAATTATGACCTAAGTTCATACATAAAAGATCAGAATAACTTTTGAAACATCAACTTCACACATGAGCATTAAAACAGAAAAGAATAAATAATGTCTAAACATCTTTACAAAGAAAATAACATATCACAAAAATTCTACAACATAACTGTTATTAGCTAAACACATTAAGACAGGAAAAACACAAATTCACATGGTGTAATAACACAAAAATACAGGACAGGGTTTGTTTTCAGTGTGACATTTGGTACTGCAGTCCACCCCAAAACTTCATTCCATATATCTTTCCTCTTATTTCAACATTTGTTTCCACAAAAAAAGTTCTATCCAAGGATGCTTTCTGTATTTATATGTTCACACATTTCTTACCCCATTATTTATTTTCCATTATCTTACATCAACATTTATTTCCAAGAAAATCCTACCTAAACCTGTTGTCCCTAAACCCTAGTTTTTTGGTTCATATCCTCTTTCAAAATACCTTTTTGGCCAAACCATTTTCTTATAGCTTCTCAATGCATTTCTTCCAATTCATCACAACTTGTTCTCTTATGTAGCCTACCCCATCTTAAGCTAACTTAAATCTACTGAGCTCAGATGCTAAACTAAGGGACGAGGCAATGCAGCAGTGTAAAACAATTAACACAAACAGCAATGAAAAAAATGGAAATTGTCAAAGCAAGCTACAGTAAATCTAAATTACCAAGCAATGCAACATTACATCTAATATGAGCCAATGTGCAGCAACAAGAAAAATAAATCAGTAGTAAAACTAGCTTAACAGAGTAATACAAAGTGAAATTTAGTAGCACTATCCTGGCAAACAGCAGCAGCAAATGTAATAACTTATATCTAAACATGACAAAGCTCAAGCAAAAAAAATATTACAGTAAAAATGGCCATGTTTAATACCTATGTCACATCTTAACACTAGAGTGATGCATCACTGTAACTTGCCCTAGCAGACAAGTTACCAATAATTATGTATGCAATTCCTGTGAAGTGGAAATGTCTTTTTATGCTCCCTCATTTTTTTGGAGTACATCCATCATAAAGTTATTTTTTACTGGATCTGTAGGCATAAAATATTTTTTTATTAGTACATCTATAAAATTTTATTTTAACCAATGCTGCAGTGCAGCTAGGAACTAGATATTAAACAGAATGGGCAAAGCAAGGCGTGAAACGTCATTCACTAGCCATATGGCATTTCATAATACAGTAAACAATCTTTCAACTAGCAAGACAATAGACATGAAATGTTTCTCATCATTTCATTTCAGTAAATATCATAAATTAAGAACTCTACAGTGTAATCATGTTTTCAAAAATGGCTCTGAGCACTATGGGACTTAACATCTATGGTCATCAGTCCCTTAGAACTTAGAACTACTTAAACCTAACTAACCTAAGGACAGCACACAACACCCAGCCATCACGAGGCAGAGAAAATCCCTGACCCCACCGGGAATCGAACCTGGGAACCCGGGCGTGGGAAACGAGAACGCTACTGCACGACCACGAGATGCGGGCATGTTTTCAAGTTTGAGGGTGTCGTATTTACGATGCTTTCTACAAAGGAATGTCAATAGCGAGGAAAATGGCCTCTTTTTTTTCTTCTCCACCTGTGCCTCTGAAAGGCACACACTAATGGCTTTTTTCCAGGCGTCTGTCATACAGCTAGGTGACCACGACGCATTACGTGAAGGTGATCATTTAACTTTCTTACCGAAATATTTACGACAGCAGTTTCCGCTACAGTGACAGTCTCATATAAAAATATTTCACAGGTCAAGAATTTGCGTTACAAATCTGTAGAAACAAAATCCTATTGATATAACAGAGTCCAAAAAATTTTCGTCAGCATTGTAATACATTCACGCATTACATACATTTCATAACTCTTAAAGCACGATTTTTGGTTTCCAACAACCTTTTTCACAAACCAGAGCCCCTAACCACTACATCATTATTCCTAACCTTATTCGTCGACACTTCTTCAATATTTCATCATAACAGATATGTAGCATACTCAATTAACTCGTATAGCATCAGCTTATTGATCATAAACATACCGCAACAGCAGAATACACAGTCATCGTAATAATAACATCATAATACCTCAGTCAACTCTCAAAATCGTTGTAGCTTCCTCCAATTATTTCAAAACCTAAAAAAAATTCTCTGCTCATGTCAAAAGTGTCATCTGCCTCAAACATACTTTAAAAATCGTGATCCCATACCAAATACATCATTCAAAGCTCTCATAATATCACAATGGGTCCGAAAAAATATGAACAGTTCACAAAGTACAGACAAAATACAATTTCGTAAGTGTGATGTTACCCAACTGTGTAATTGCATAAACATGTGTCACTGATGTAGTAAAAAAAATCTATCTCTCAGTTAAATGATCAGATAGCTGTGTAATTTGTGTGTTAGAGAAATATGGTACCGATGTGAAAAGTTGTATAAGCAAATACCATATTAGCTAGGGCTCCTTGTGCTTGCCAAACACATGGTACACAAAGTAGGCGTGTACCCCCTGAGGATTAATGTAATTATACCCTCAGGTGTTACAGATTACAGCAATGGAATGAAATGTATCACGGAAAACCTTTGTATCATTGTACTTCAAATATCTTTAAAAATAAATGTTTTAAGTACAAAATTAATCACTCAAATACGTGTACTGTAGCGCTAAACTGTGCGTCTTGTTGTAAGATAATCTCTGTGGAAGTGTCGTAGTTATCGTCCTCTGTAAGCAAAGTTCTGCTGAAGTCAATGTACTCACCTCATCATAAACAAAAGTGAGATGCTTTGCGTATAGATATCATAGTTATTATGCTTATTGCCGTGATGAAGAAAGTACTATAATGTAATGTATTGTTGTGCTATGAAAAAGGCTGTCTCATTGTAGCTATACCACAAAAGTTACTACTAAAACATGTTTTACTTTCCAGAAGAATTCAGAAAACCTGTGCAGATTTAAAACAGATACACCACAAAAACAGCATTGTAAATTGTCACTTATTAGTAGCGTAGTGATAAAATCGTGTAGCTGTCACATAAACTAACCACTGTGTCATCTGGTATCTCACAGAAAGTACTTTAAATCCAGAATGTATTTTCAAGTAAACCAAAATGTTGCATTAAAATCTCATTAGCAGTACTGGTAAATGTTCTAAGTATGTGAGCCTTATAGACGTTACATAATCATGCAACTAACAAACAAGAATGTACACACACAATAACACTGTGTCGTCTGTTCACAATAACAATGCACTCTTAATTTCTGTTTAAATAAGTTCTCTTGGTTCTTGACTGGATATTTAACTTCAAACATTGTTGCATGTTAACAGATTCTAAGTCTGACAAAGCATACTAGTAATGTAAAGTGAAAAATTTTATGGCAAAGACAAAGTTAGAAAGCAGATTATCATTCAAGAAACGGTTTTACATGTGAAATGTGGTGTAAACCTTTACTCTTCCTAGTACGCAGAATTTCAACTTCAATGCAATTATCATGTAGTATACGTCGGTAAGGAATGCTAAAATTTTTCTCACGGTTAGCGTCTATGTTACTTTTCACTGAGCCAGCTGGCGTACGTGGCTGCCTGCGGTGCAAGTCATTGTCTGTCTCTTTGTTGACGCACGTCGTTATCGGGGTTAGGAGACCTAACTTCTACAAATTCACCTTGTCGAGAGGGCCCTGCTCTGTTTGAATCCCGCCTGTTCAGATGCAATTCAGGTCTGTCGTTACGGTCATATCTTCTGTCGTCATGTCAGTAGATTCCATAGTTTCTTTCTTGTCGGTCACGTGGTGGAGAATTTCTCCCTGAATCGCAACTGCACACTGGACCATTGCATCTAAAGTTGTTCTTTCTCCCTTGACAATAATTATTTTGGTTCCCATATTGTCTGTTTATCTGATTGTCTCTGTGATAGTCATTACTGCGGAGAGGTGATCTTTCCCTGTAATTATTACTACTCTGCCAACGGTTGTCATACGGGTGGTGTCTGTTTTGGTCACGATTTACGTTGTAAGAATAGCCTTGTCATGTATTATTTCTGTTATCACAGAATTGTGACAGATGTGACCTGTAATTGTTGTATTGTTGTGCTCCTGTTTTCGCGTTCCGCGATTGTCAGTGTCAATTTCCAGTTCTTGTAACAGTCCCTGAAAAGCTTCAATGTCGTCTTTGCAACGTCCTGCTAAAATAACATGTTGTAAATGTTCAGGCAATTTTATTAAGCAAATGCGGATGAGTTCTGAGGGGCTGTATGGGTTTGAAAGATACTGATTCTTATGCAACATGTCTTCAAAATATTTCGTAAGACTGGAAAATTCAGATTGTTCGAAACGTTTCATCATTATGATGCTATGTTTTACTCGGTCTTGTGTAGCTTGAGACCAATACGCTGAGAGGAAGGCATGATAAAATTCTCCTTCACTGTGGCAATCATGAATGACCGATCGCATTCTTACAGCTGGTTCATTTTCTAAATAGCCACACACAAATTCTAACCTGTGCTCCAATGACCAGTTGGGAGGAAAACAATGAGAGAATTGATGAAGCCATGCTTGTGGATGAATGTCGTTGTCAGAATTCTTAAATGTTTTGAATTTACGTGTAGTAATGAACAGCTTATAGTCAAAATCATCGTGTCGGCGAGTCGCACACCGCTCATTGTTACTTCGTTTCGGCGGTTCCATCTCAACATCCAATGCGCCTTGCCAATTTCTTTCATAATTTCCGAAGTGTGCTGGTTTTGTGGTTGTTCCATATTTCTATGTCCCTCTTCCCATACTGGAGTGCGAGTGTCCTCTGAAATATGTAATTCTTTATTACTTGTGCTAACTGATCTTGTACTTCCCGGATTTCTCTTTTGTACTGTGTATTGATTTGATTTTGATTTTGTTTGAATTTTCTAATTTGTTCATACTCTTCAGTGTCCGTGAAGGCTACAGGTCTTGTGTCGTTCAGATCATCATCTACCTTTGTAGATAAGTTAGTGAACTGGTCTGAAAGTTCGGCTACTTTATCCATTAGTGAAATTATTTCCTCTGTGTGTTTTTCTGAACCAAGTTTCAGAGTGTCCATTTGTGTTGAAATGGTATCTACTGTGTCTTAAGTTTTCCTGAGTTTTTGCAAGTTGCGTAACCGAATCGGTAGATGCAACTGAGTCAATTTTATCTTGCAAGGTGTCGTGATTTTCATGAACAATAGTTTGCAGTTCTTTTATGGCTGCTTCGTGATTCTGTAATGCATTTTCATGACGTGAAAAAATAGGTTGGAAATGCTCACAAATTTGTGTTTTTACGTCCTTACAGACTTTTTGACATTTCGATTCGATTTTATGTAACTCAGTAGTTAAATCTTCACGTGTTTGTTCAAGCGTGGTGTGAAGATTTTGTTCCATTGCGTCTAACTGTTGCTGTGTTTGTCTCTGGTGTTATTTCATTGTGTCTAACTTTTGAAGATTTTGTCCCATTTGTTTCTGATTTTGTTCAAGCGTTGTGTCTAACTTTTGAAGATTTTGTTCCATTGTGTCTAACTTTTGTAGCCTTTGTCCCATTTGTTGCATTAACTGTAATAACAATGCACTGGTGTCTGAAACATGTTCCTCAGTGCTATTCGGCAGTGCATTTGAACCGGCAATATTCGCATTTTGAAAAGCAGAAAATGTGTCTTGATTTATTTGAGAAAACGGTGAGGACGCAAAACCTGAATCTACAGTATTTGCAAGATTGTGTCCTGTCATTTCGGAATCCTGAGGCGAGCTGTTGCCGACCGATCGATCAATAATGCTTCCCTGTTCACTAATTGTTTCACTGTCTACACCATTATTTGCCGCCCGCTCCATTTCCCTATGCATAATTACCAAATTACTAGTTTGAATGTCTTAATTCATTACACAGTGGTGCTGGTAAGCTACACTCGTCGTCACTATTATTTCTCAGTTTACTTTGGAGCCTAGTGTTACGTTTTTCACACGCCATTATTGTCACAATGTTTCACACGATAACACAGAAAAGCACAATCTCAAGAGCAAAAATAAGAGAACACATTAACATAGCACTGAAAAAAATATCTACTTAATTGCAAGCACAGCTGTGAAATACTTGGTGCAAATTTACATGCATGCCACAACTGTTTTACTGTACAACAATGAAAGACTGCAACTACAGAGGAAATTCTCTCTATAATTACATGCTAGCAATAAACAATAGCAACACTAATTACACAAACTACAAGAAAAAAATCAGAAGATTCCAGTGAGGTATCCAGGCAGGGTCGCCATATGAAACGTCCCCTTTGAACAATTATACATGACTGTGCTTAAACTGACACACAATATTTTTTAGCACAACGCAATATGACTTTCAAAAATCTCTACAAAAGAATGGTCCTGACTAACATTAACCTATACCTTTCACAAATCACTTACCTCACCAAAAATCTTTGTTGCTCTAACTACTGCAGTAGAGTGTGCGGCACTACTGCCAGCTACATAAAAGATTCAAACTACTGAAGGCGCTAACTACTGATAGGCACAGTTAGCAAATGATAGAGAACAAACAATGTATTTACCTTAATAGTCATAATATATATAGCAGTTCATGACATCCAGTCTTACAAATTTCAAAACTCCGCCATCTCTCTCCCCACATCCACCACTGCTGGCGGCTCACCTCCAACTGTGCAACGCTACGCGCTGTTCACATCCAGCTGCCCAACACTACAATGGCAGACAACAATGCAAACTAGCCACAGACTGCACACAGCACAGCCAGTGATTTTCATACAGAGCGCTACGTAACGTTGCCAATAAGAAAACACAAACAGCCTACTTACAGATCCTTATTACCGCCCCACGTCCAATTTTTGCATCGCTCTCTTGTTCGAGTCGAGGAAACCAAACGAGGAACATGTCTGGCGACACTGTCTCCGACGGGCTGCTTGAACTTGTGCGCACAACTGCCTGACTGATGAACTTCAGTGCTGGTTAACTCGGAAACGGCGCAAAGCTTCGAATTTTTTCCATAACAAATATTTCTCAGCACAGCCTACTCTGTAACACCCTTACAAAATTTTCTCACTGTTTCTGAGCACCCTGTGTAGATAGAAAGAAACAATATATTGGTTTACTCTTGTGGGAATATACGCTCTCGGGATTTTAACAGTAAACTACACCGTAATATACGATACCTCTCTTGTAGCGGCTGCCACTGGAGCTGAGTGAAAACCTAATGACGCATTGACGATTAGTACACGAAACTGTAACGAAACGCATTGCTCTTTTATTTTATTATTTTTTTTTTGTTGGATCTTCTGTATGTTCTCTACCGGTTCCATGTGGTAAGGACTCCAAACTGAGAAGCAATACTAAAATAACGGTCGAACGAGGACTTTGTAAGCTACCTCTTTCGTGAGTAAACCACATTATCAGAGGATTCTTCCAGTGGATTTCAGTCTGGCGTCTACCCTTCATACGATTGATTTTACGTAGTTTTTTTCATTTTCAGTCATTCCGTACACATACTCCCAGCTGTTTATTGAATGTGAACGCTGTGAGGGATTGTTCGACAATCGCGTAACCGTGTAATTATATAGCAACGGGAATTTCCGCATGTTATGCTCAGCATGTTACGTTTGTTTATTTTGAGCGTCAACTGTCAGTCCCTGCACCAACCATCGCCCCTCTGTACACCTTCCCGAGTTTCGCTACGATTTTATCGCTTTCCGATCCTTACCGACTCCTCGTAGACTTTTGGAGTTGGAGACACAGTGCAAATCAACTACACCGGACCTTACAAAGATCAGAATGATCAGAACATCGACCTACACTGGGTTGTTAGTACCAGCCTTCATACAAAAGAATATATGTGCATAAATTTTTGATTGTTTATTCTTGACAGCACAACCCCATGCTGGTCGAAACCATTAGGTGAAAAAAAACTGGTGGGCGGAGGCATACCATTTGTGGTCATATAGATGTGTCGTATTGTTCGTCGGTGACTGTGCAACACACCGAAATCGATGAGGTCTCAAACGCCATAGCTTCTTATACCAACTGCAGTGAGCAACGCACCGTCACATTACCGTATGTACAATTGCTGGAGCAGCTGTGTGGGGAAAGCAACATGACAACATACACAGGAAAAATGTTCGCTGTCTGTTGCTCTAAGAAAGGAGGATACCGAGAAATAAGAATGACATTAAAAACGTGCTATCTGGTTCGAGAAACAGATTGAAATAAATGAGAACTGTCCTAAATAGAAATCTGATATTTCAAAAATCATAAAATCAGATCTGGAGAAAGTGAGTACGTGATATTGAAGTATCAAAAATTTCTATGCTGTCTGTTCCGGCGTAACGACAAGCGCTGGCACGAAGATCAAGAACGGAAAAGCAGAGAGGGTTGTGGGACGACGTCAGCCAATAGCAAGCTGACTAGGGCGTCGCCACGACAGGAGTGGCCTCTACACGAAGACAAAAAAGCTACGCGCCGCCTAGCCGCGGCCGGACAGTTGGAGACGCGCACTAGAAGAGCCACAGTGATATTAACAATACCACTGTCTTATGAACTTGTGTGATTAGCTAGCTTGCATGGAAAGTGTACCTATCAAAAGACATTGATTATTTGCAGGTCGCCAACTGCTTGCGACGAGTCATGTAGAAACGAAAGTTAAGTATTGTCAATTCAGTTACTGTAATAAACTCCATTAATATGATATGTTGCATGTTGTCTAGTTATCCGAGAAAACAGCTTCCTAGGCATCCTATAAGAGACGAGTGGGCAGGATTCCACACAGTCTGCATGGACATCATGAAACAACAAGCAGAAGAAAACCTCAAAGAATTGCAGGTTATCTAAGAAAGTACTAGCATACGCGTCAAGGAGCCACGGTTCATAAAAAAAAGGGTACAATACAGAGCCAAACTTTTCTGGCACTATTGTGCACACGTCACACAGGAATGCAGCACGTGGGATCTGGTAGACAACCAGGAAAATGAAGGCACAGCATGACATTGCGACAATCATAAAGAGAAACTGTCGCATATTGTCGATGAATAGGAAGGACATTGAATTGTGTTAAATTAGTTACTTATAAATGTAGACTAGATTTGGCACCAAATTGTAAAATGACAACAATAAGATGAAGCTAGTTTGTAAGTTCCATTTTCTAAAAATCGTATTCAGGAAAACGTTATTATAAGGAAAGTGTCAACCCTGCATAGAATATATACATATTAGTGAGCACATAGGTTTTTAGTTGACTACTTCTTTTCAAGTATTCATCTAAGGTATAGACGGAATCGTTGGGGAGAAAAATCTTTAACTTATATTTGAAAATAAGTCTGCTGTTTATTGGAAATTTTATTTCCATAGCCCTATTACAAAATAATTTTACAGCTGTGAACATCACTGCTTTTTGCGCAAAGAATTCTTTTTGCTAGCGACGTGTTCCTCCGAATAACACCCCGCAGGGCATCTTAAAAATATGCGGACTATGTTAGCTTATAGATTTCTATGTTTCCGAAGTTGGCAATTACCCTGAAGGTAACCGGTTTAGCTAATCTGCTATATCGCCTTTTCATTTTGAATTTTAATCAATATGCACACTGTACAATTTAGAACTTTTTGTGTGTCGTAGTAAGGCAAGAAACCAATTCTACTGTTTTATCTTCTGGAGGAGGTCGAGAAGCTTCTACAACATTAAAACATCATTAGATCAGTTTCAATAAAACAGTTAAATAACAAACACTTGTCTTTAGAAAATATTCATGTCGATATGTGGGACGATAATACACAATAGAATCTCAGAACACAATCCGGAACTGTTCTTCATTTCGAATAATAGTACTGTTGTTGTTACAACTGTTTATAGTTCTTGTACTGAATACGAGGGTGAGTCAAATGAAAACCTTAAATATTTTTTTTAAATATTATTTATTGTGAAGAAGTGATACAAAGCTGAATAACTTTTCAACACAATCTCCCCCACGCTCAATGCAAGTCCTCCAGCGCTTACAAAGTGCATAAATTCCTTTAGAAAAAAATTCTTTTGGTAGTCCGCGCAACCACTCATGCACCGCGTGGCGTACCTCTTCATCAGAACGGAACTTATTTCTTCCCATTGCGTCTTTGAATGGTCCAAACATATGCAAATCACTTGGGGCAAGGTCTGGTGAGTATGATGGATGAGGAAGACACTCAAAATTCACGTCTGTGATTGTTCCAACTGTTCTACGGGCAGTGTGGGGCCTTGCATTGTCATGTTGCAAAAGGGCACCTGCTGACAGCAATCCACGTCGCTTTGATTTGATTGCAGGCCGCAGATGATTTTTTTAGGAGATCTGTGTTTGATGCACTGGTGACAGTGGTCCCTCGAGGCATGAAATACTCGAAAATGACGCCTTTTTCGTCCCAAAAAAAGAGTCAGCATAACCTTCCTTGCTGATGGTTCCGTTCGAAACTTCTTTGCTTTTGGTGATGAGGAATGGCGTCATTCCTTGCTTGCTCTCTTCGTTTCCGGTTGGTGGAAGTGAACCCAGGTTTCGTCCCCAGTAACGATTCTTGCAAGGAAGCCATCACCTTCTCGTTCAAAGCGCCGAAGAAGTTCTTCACAAGCATCAACATGTCGTTCTCTCATTTCAGGAGTCAGCTGCCGTGGCACCCATCTTGCAGACACTTTGTGAAACTGGAGCACATCATGCGCAGTGTGGTGTGCTGACCCATGAATAATCTGTAAACATGCTGCAATGTCATTCAGTGTCACTCGGCGTTTTTCCTTCATTATGGTTTCAACTGCCGCAATGTTCTATGGAGTCACAACTTGTAGTGCTTGACCTGGACGAGGAGCATCTTCCACTGAAGTTACACCATTTGTGAACTCCATACTCCATTCGTAGACGTGCTGCTGTGACAAACATGCATCACCGTACTGAACCTTCATTCGTTGATGAATTTCAATAGGTTTCACAACTTCACTAAGCAGAAACCGAATAACAGTACGCTGTTCCTCCCTGCTGCAAGTCTCAAGTGGGGCGGCCATCTTTATACTGATACTGCGACGGTGCAAAGCACTCTGCTGCCACCTACGGGGCATTCTGTACGTTGTTTGTAGCACGCTTACCAACTTACATGATAACGGCGCGAAATTTCGATTGGTTATTACAAATTTAAGGTTTTCATTTGACTCACCCTCTTACATAGAAATCTTGTCGGCGTAACACGACTATAAAGTTTTACACATTACGTTTAATTCTGAAATGTAGTACACTGTAACGACACTAGCTCGATGTTGGATCCGAACTACAATGAGGCTGCTACCGGAGAGGGTGAGCGGCGCTGCGCTCTGACGAAAGTAGGCTTCTAGTAGCGGCGGCGTACGGAACTTCTTGAGGGACTGTCTTCGTCGACGTGTCTCATTCGTGGCAGCGTCTGGCAGTGAGTCTCTTTGGCTTGCGGCTCCGTCGTGAGATGCCAACTCCACCAAGGGACCTCGCTCCTCACACGACACCACATTCCTCCCCCCCGTCCCCCCCCCCCCCCGTCACCACAAATCTACATCTACACACCGTCGTCGTGTAGTGGCGGGACACGTGATGACTGTAGAAGGGGGAGGGGAAGTCACCTGAATGCGGTCATAGGGGAGGAGACAGACTGCAGCGATGACCGATGGCCGCGCCCCGTACGCATCCCTGTATCCACCTTGCAAGTGACCGGGAACAGAGGCAGAGAAACCATCCACAGGGTGCACGCCCGAACCAGGACGCAGACGCCGTGGTCGGGATGAATGAGAGGCAGAACTCAAGAGGTGTCACGGCGACGGTTCCTCCACAGACATATATGCTCTGGCTGCGAGACCAGGAACGACGTCGGCGCAGCGGCGCGACGCCGATTTCCATAGCCACCGCGCTGTACGGTGCCGACCGCAAGGAGCGGAGAGACGTCTATTGTTGCGGACTCCAGCGGCGTGCTGGGTTGCGGACAAGAATTCTGCGGTGGAGCGTTGCAGCGGACTCTGGTGACGCCAGTGTAACCCAGAGAAACCTTGAACAACGTGAGATGAACGACCGAAGTCTCATGTAACAAAACCTTGCTCACAACGCTGTCTTTTGCCAAAAACCTTGAAGAAAACTTCGTCCTGCGGTTGAAAATCAGGCTGACGCGATGGAAAGTGCTGTTTTCTCGACAAGAGGATGCAACATGTTATGGTGACGCCAACATTTCTCGTCATGTGGCAAGGAGCGCTAGGAGGTATGGAATTTCTAACGAACCGTTCAACTTCACCGTTAGACTGAGGGCAAAAAAGGAGGAAGAGTTACATAGTGTGTGCAACTGTCAGCACAAAACTGTTGAAAACCGTTTGATTTGTGGGGCGCTCAACTGCACGGTCGTCCGCCCCTGTTCAAATTCCCAATTTTTACACACTCCATTCAAGTCATTGTCACGAATGATGATGAAATGATGAGAAGAATACAAACACCCAGTCCCCGGGCAGAGAAAATCCCCAACCATGGCGGGGATCGAACCCGGGACCTCGTGATGCAGAGGCCCCAACGCCTAGCCACTGTACCACGACCTGCGGGCAAAACCGGTTGACGTTAACTGCGGTTCATAGTTTAGGACAAGGACCTCAGGAAATACAGGATAAAGCCGATCAGTACTAACGATAATGGAAATGACGATTGTATGCGTCTACCAACAACAACCATCGCGTATTCCAGAATGGACCCGCGAATTGGATATGCAAGCACTGCCACGCTCCGAACGGACTGGCCTACTGAAAAAAAGCCTAGAGGCGGAGCGGGATGATGCCCCGCACAAGCTGTGCAACGAGAGGTAATTTGCTGAATTTGGTGATCCGTGCCCTACCAAGTACAATGACGTCGGGACGTTGCTTTGTGCTAACGACGCCCCGCTGACCTTGATGTAACAAAGACAAAACTTACCGCAGCAGAGCACCTGACCGCGGACGTGCTATATTGCGAAAGTTAGCGACGTGTAGCTGGGTGGGAAATTTCTTTCAAATTACGTAGCTACCCACAGTGCACATATTACAAAACTACCCAAAGAACTGGCACTGCATACTTTTATTTATGTTGCAAATGTTCGTAGGGAGTGATCTGTCACTGGTAAATATGAAAGTCTTCTGCAGCAAACATCGCTTGGTACATTTATTTTATTTCACAATAACCAATTTCGATAGAATCTTGCTGTCATCATCGGATCTTCGAGCATTATTATCAACGTGCATACGTGCCACAAACACAATGAGAAAACTTTCCACTCATAGGAAACGATACCACGTTGTTTTTTAAGTCTCGTAAAAAAACAACATATAAAATATTCATTGCATCAACTGCGTTTCCATATGCGATATGGCTCGACAAGATTTTTATACTACCAAAAGAGCTGAATCGGAAGCATGTTGCAGCAGTAATACGCCAAAAACGAAAGGCGAAAATTTTGAAGAATTTCGAAATCGTGAGCGTCAATTTGATAACATGATTCTTCAGACGAATCAAACGCTGTGTCGCTACTGACCGGTAATCGAGATAAGAAATCAGTGTTCGAATATTGTGCAATGGAATTGTACAACTTTCACTGAGCTGATCGCGGTGGGACAGCCTTGGAGGGAACAAACAAAGTTGTTGACGGCCGATGATAAATAATCTAATAACATTCTGTAACACTACAAACGGTGGCGTGTGCCTCGGTTTCAGTGCAGCGCTTTGTTGAGAGTTTTGAGGAAAAAGCAATAGGCCTATCAGACGAATCAGTTCTATGGGAGAGCAGTGCTTCAATCCTTAAGAAGCTCCATATACAGTTAACACAAAAGGCTTGGCTGCATCGAACTAGACAACAGCGACTTTGTAACGTCCCCTTACAAAAATTATGAATGACTGTGCTGGTAAACTTCTACGTTGTATGATTTTCAAACAGCTGAGCAGAACTACGTACTCAAACAGTTCTCTCTTTACTTATTCTGATCATCACTTAAGCTGACACACAATATTTTTAGCGTAATGCAATCTGACTGTCAATAGTCCCTACAAAAGAATGGCCCTGACTAACACTAACCTATACCTTTCATGAATCACTTACCTCACAAAAATCTTCTTTACTCGAACTACTGCACTACACAATACGAGCGCCAATACCGCCAACTAAATAAAAGATTCAAACTACTGAAGGCACTAACTACTGATAGGCATATATATCAATTCATGACCATCATCTTTACAAATTTCCTATTTCTGGCGGATCGTCCTCTCAAAACTCTTGCATCTCTCTCCCTCCACATCCACCACTGCTGGCGGCTCACCTCCAACGCTACGTGCTGTTCACATCCAACTGCCCAACGCTACACATGTGAATATTCCAACAATAAGTCCAACCAGCCACAGGCTACACACAGCGCAGTCAGCGGCTTTCATACGGAGCACTACGTGGCGTTACCAACATAAAAACCTAAACAGCCTACTTACAATTTAAATAAAAGTCCTTTAAATGCTGAAATGCATCCTGATCTTCGTGGGACCACACACAGGGAACACCTTTCCAGCACTGTCTGTTCAGTGGAGTAGCAATTTTGGCAACATTAGCAATAAAATTATTGTAATAGGTTAGTTTCCCCAGGATGTGCTATAAATCCTTAATGTTACGGGGCGCCGGAAAATCGTTGATCACAGACAAATGCAGGGCAAATACCCTGTGCATTTATTACTTTTTTTAAATACTCATGTTCTTCGTGGAAAAAGGAGCACCTTTTCCTGTTACGCTATAAGCCAGCCTCGGTGAGAACATAAAACAAACATTATAAATTTGCCAAATGTTCAGCAGGAGAACGAGCCACGACAACTATATCATCCAGATAGTTCGTACATAAAGCGACTTTAGCTGTTAATTGTTCCAGGAAATGTTGAAAAATAGGAGGCGCTGAAACGCTTCCGAATGGTAGTCTTTGAAACTGGAACGATACCAGGTGAGTATTAATCACAAAAAATTGCCTGGACTGCTCATCCAGCCTCAAGTAAACCAATCTTCGAGAAGAATACCCCTATGCATTAATTGCCCCGATCGTGGCAGAGGAAAAAAAATCTACGATACTTTATGGATTTATCGTGGACTTATACCTCCTCACAGCTTTTTACGGATCACCAGAGGGATGTCCACAGGCCTGCAGAAATGGGTTGTATCAGCCCACTGTTGCATTTCATTTGCAATCTGCTCAGATATAGCACGGGGGACAGTGTCTAGCATGATATACTCATGGCTATGTATTATCTTTAACAATGAACAGCACCTAAAAATCTCTAGCCCTTCGTAATCCTGATTCAAAAAGTTCACTGTATACCTATTGCACATGCCAGAAACAGGGAATGAGACACTTTCTCACATGCACAGATCCAACAAATCAGGCAATACTAAATTAAAAATATTCATTTTGTAATAAGAACTCCGCAAACATCTGTATTTAGACCAATTTTTTAAAGCGCTGCCGGTTTCTTCACTTGTAGCTACATCATTAGGCACGTATAAACATTAAAACATGGTACAAAACGTGGCTAAGAATGTAGAAGGCCTAACCTTCTTAGTTGAAACCATAATGTCCGCAGCGCTGGTACTCAAATAAAAAGTTTGGAGGCGGAAAACCTGCATATAAACATCAAATCATGGTAACCAACATGGTAGAGAATGTAGAAAGTTCAATCTTTATAGTCAAAATCTTCATATCCGTATGGAAGATGGTCAATTGGCAAATAAAGTTGACATATGGACTATCTGTCCCACGGACATTAAGGCTTTAACTGTGAAGGTTGGGCCTTCTACATTTTCCACTATGTTTGTTACCATGCTTTATATGCCGAAGTTTTCCCTCGCCCAACTTTTTAGTCATTGACTATGCACCCCACAGACTTTATGGTTTTAACAAAAAGCTTTGGCCTTCTGTTTTCGCTATGTTGTGTACCATGTTTTAATGTATTTTGTGTCCGTTATGAGCAGACAGAAGTATGCTTTCATAGCCGTAGCTACCAAACATATCATAGACGTCTTTATTGATTAGGGAAACAGACATACCTGAGTCTAACTGAAATTTAACTGTTTTATGAGCCACTGTTAAGCGGGCAAAAAGTTTGTTCTGTCTCTGGACTGCAGCAGAAGGTATCCACTATGTAGAAAAGTGAGACATTGTTTGTGCCTGCCACTCAGGCTCAGGCGTTACAATATTAAATTGCTGTTAGCTACTATGTGGCTGTGCATTAGACTAGCGCCTTGTCTGGCGGAGTTGTAAAGAGATATGACCTTGCCACACTGGAAGCACCGCTTCACGACATGGTCATGCTTTCTTATCATGGACAGAAAAACACCGTGGACAAGGCTTCAGTACCTTATTCTGACTTACACCTCGTGTACAGCGTGACCAAAATGCTTCACCTTTACCTGAGCCCTGTATTTATTTACCTTAATATTAATTGTAGACTGAGTGCCTTGTGCACTATGAACAAGAGAAACACATGGATCCTCAAAATCAACTTCAGTTGTGTTCACAATGCTCGGACTCTACTATTAACAGAACTGGTTTCAAAGTCGGATCTTGCAATTTTAGGACAGCAGCCCGTATGCGTGTATCTGACGTGTCTTGCGTGATTACATTATGTAGCATAACATCACTATAATTTCGTACGCAAGAGCATTTGAACCTGGATTGTCTTCTTAGCCTCCTAAGTTCAGCAATCCATTGTTTAATAACTGGTCAGGGTGCTTCTTAAGATTAAAAAATTTGAATCTCTCTACAGCGACATGATTATGCGCCTCCTAACACTCGTCGCGTTTTCTAACTAGTTCCTATGTTCAACACCAGTATCTGGATGACAATCGGGAAACAATTTTAGACGATACCTGCAGATGTTGTTGCTGTGGTCTTCAGTCCTGAGACTGGTTTGATGCAGCTCTCCATGCTATTCTATCCTGTGCAAGCTTCTTCATCTCCCAGTACTTACTGCAACCCACATCCTTCTGAATCTTTTTAGTGTATTCATCTCTTTGTCTCCCTCTACGATTTTTACCCTCCAGGCTGCCCTGCAATGCTAAATTTGTGATCCCTTGATGTCTCAGAACATGTCCTACCAACCAGTCCCTTCTTCTTGTCAAGTTGTGCCACAAACTCCTCTCCTCTCCTCTCCAATTCTATTCAATACCTCCTCATTAGTTATGTGATCTACCCATCTAATCTTCAGCATTATTCTGTAGCACCACATTTTGAAAGCTTCTATTCTCTTCTTGTTCAATTCAAATGGCTCTGAGCACTATGAGACTTAACATCTTAGGTCATCAGTCCCCTAGAACTTAGAACTACTTAAACCTAACTAACCTAAGGACATCACACACATCCATGCCCGACACAGGATTCGAACCTGCGACCGTAGCAGTCGCGCGGTTCCGGACTGAGCGCCTAGAACCGCGAGACCATCGCGGCCGGCTCTCTTCTTGTCCAGACTATTTATCGCCCATGTTTCACTTCCATACATGGCTACACTCCAAACAAATACTTTCAAAAACGACTTCCTGACACTTAAATCTATACTGTATGTTAAATTTCTCTTCTTCAGAAACAATTTCCTTGCCATTGCCAGTCTACATTTTATATCCTCTCTACTTCAACCATTATCAGTTATTTTACTCCCCAAATAGCAAAACTCATTTACTACTTTAAGTCTCTCATTTCCTAATCTAATTCCCTAAGCATCACCGACTTAATTAGACTAGATTCCATCCTCTTTTTGCTTTTGTTGATGTTCATCTTATATCCTCCTTTCAAGACATGTAGTCTATCCAAGTAGATATTACGTCCGAAAGTGGACAGAAAGAATACAATGCACACCGTAAATTTAATTCTGTAGGCTGAGAAATGCGCTTCCAGCTGAGAGAGATATTCCGACCAATCCTCTTCCTTGCAGTTAAGCGGGCAAAACCTGGTTGTAGCAACTGGCTGTGGTACTGCTCATTGCGATAGCGAGCCCGTTCTCTGTTGAACATTGAGAAACAGTCAGTCAGTCTCCTGAACCTTAAACTGAAGACTTCTGTTACCGATAGTTTACGTGGGCCTCAGATATGTTAAGAGATTTTAGACTAGATTTCAAAAATGATTGCCGCTGCGACCAGCGGAACACAAACCACGTCCATGCTGGCAGGTGAAGGCGGAATTCGATTCAAAAACTCCTCGTCGCTATTTTCATATGCCGTAATAAGCCTGGATGACAGTTCTATGGTTTTAATGCCTGGAGGAGGTCGGGAAGGTTCTACAACATTTCAGTATCACTAGAGCTTTTTCAGCAAAAAAACTTTAATAAGAAATACTTATCTTTAGAAGACATCCGTGTCAATAAGTGGGACTATAATACGTAATACAATCTCAGAACAAATTCAATGATAAACTTAAGTGGGACTATAATATGTAATACAATCTCAAAACACAGTCAATGATAAACAGTCTTTTGCCTCGAATAATAGTACTGCTATTTTTGTAACTGTTTACAGTTCTTCTACTGAAAAATTCTACACAGAAATGCCGTCGGCCCAACACGAGTCAAACATGACTTGTTACATTTAACTCTGAACTTTAATACACTGTCCTGATTGACGGCGCTAGCTCACTGGTGGACCTGAACTATGGTGAGGCTGCTATCAGCGTAGAGGAGCGGCTCTGCACTCTGAGGTAAGTAGACTTCAAGCAACGGCGGAGTACAGAACTACTTGCGAGCGTGTCTTCGCCGACGTCTCTCATTCTCGGCTGCGGGGGCGGCGGCTGTCTTTGATTTGTGATTCCGTCGTGAGATACCAACTTTACTATGGGATCTTATTCTTCGGGCGACAATACAGAACTTGCTGTCCTTATTTTTGTTACATTTCATTAATAGCGTTTGGAGTATGTCTGAGAGTACTAAACTGTTTCAGGAATGAAGCTAGTTAAGGATGAAAAAGTAGGTGATAAATTTAACAAAAGCTTCATTTACTGTTTTGTCTGCGGATATTTCTTTGCTTGCCTTGTGGATAATACTTACATAAACTGCAAAAATTAGTGAAATGCAATGGCAGGAAGAACAGGACCTCCGGTCTGGTGGTGTACAGGGTTAAAAACACATAAGGGTAATGCAGGAGTAGCTGTAATAGTGAATAAGGAAGTAGGAGTCTGGGTAAGTTTCTATGCACAGCGTAGCGAGCTGATTATAGCTGTAAGGTAGATATGTAGGCAACATCCATCAGAGACGAACGAGCTTAAATGATTTTGCTTCCGCAGATAATGAAGAGATTGAAACAATGTTTGATGAGATAAAAGAAAATATTCATACGATTAAGGGAGATGAACATTTACCCGTAATGTGAGACTGAAATTAGATATTAGAAAAAGGAAGAAAAGGAGAAATTAGTAGGAGAACGTGAAGTGGAGAAAAGGAATTGAAGAGGATGAGGGCTGGTAGAATTTTTCACCGAGCATACTTTAAGCATTGCTAACAAGTAGTTTAAGAATCATGAAAAACATTTGTATACGTGGAAGAGACTTCGAAACACTGGAAATTTTCAGACGTTATGTAATGATAAGACGTTATGTAATGATAAGACGTTATGTAATGATAAGACGTTATGTAATGATAAGACATTATATAATGATAAGACATTATAAAATGATAAGACATTATATAATGATAAGACAGAGATTTTATCGAACTTGGTGGAGCAGTGGTTGGCACATTGGACTCGCATTCAGGAGGACGACCGCTCAAACCCGCCCCCGGCGATCCTGATTTACGTTTTCTGTAATTTTCCTAAATCGCTTCGCGTAAATGCCAGGGTAGTTCCTGTAAAACGGCACGGCCGACTTCCTTCCCCATCCTTCCCTAATCTGATGGGACCGATGATCTTGCTGTTTGGTCTCCTCCCCAGAATCAACCAACCAACCACAGATTTCGAAATTAAATTTTAAACTGTAAAACATTTCCAGGGCAGATATGAGCTCTAATCATAATTCATTGGTTATGAGCTGCATATTAGAGCTGAAAGAAGGTTGGAAATTGAGGACATATGAACCTGGATGCATTGAAAGTATGAGAGGTTGTTGAGAGTTTTAAGGAAAATATTAGACACCGGTTGACTGAAACAGGGGATGAGAATATATTAGAAGACGAGTGACTTGAGTTGAGAGATGAAATAGTGTAGGCAACAAAAGATCGAATAGCTAAAATGACAGGGCCCATTAAAAATCCTTGGATAAGACACGACATACTAATGTAACTGATAGTAAGATAAAATATAAAAATGCTTTTCATTTTTTTCATAAATTAAGCAAGCAAAAAAGAATAGAAATGTCAAAAAAATAAGATTAGCAGAAAGTGCAAAATTGTTCAGCAGGTGTGGCTAGAGGAGAAATGCAGAACTGTAGAGGTGTACATGACTAGGGAACAAACATATAGGCCTACAAGTATATTAAAGAGAAGCAGCTATATGAATATCAATACCTCAGATGGAAAGACAGTACTGAGCAAAGAAGGGAAAGTTGGAAGGACTATGTGGAATGGCTATTCAAGAGAACTGAACTTGAAAGCAATAATACGAAAATAGAAGAGGAATTAGATGAAGATATGTTGGCAGATACTATACGGCAAGAAGAATTAATAATTCTAATTTCAAACTGGCTGGTACTCAGAGGTGCGGACACTATCAAATCATCAGTTTAACAAGTAATGATTGTGAAATATTGACATGAATTATTACTCATAGAAGAATGAATAAACTAGCTGAGGCCGACTTCGGTGAAGACCAGTTTGGATTATGGAGAAATGAGGGAACAGCAGAGGCAATAATGAACCTATGATATATTTAGAAGATAGATTAAAGAAAGACGAACTTCGGATTATAAAAATTGAAGTTTTTGAAGGACTTTGTCAATGTTTACTGGAATACACCCTTTGAAATTCTGCAGGTAACAGCGATAAAACACAGGGAGTGCAAAGTTTTCTTTAACGTCTTCAGGAACCAGACTACAGGTATAAGAAAGGAAGGAGTAGTAGATCTCAGGGGAGAGTGACAGGATGTTATATAATTACTCACACTGAGCAAGCGGTAAGGAGAAATTTGGAAAGAGGATTAAAGTTCAGCAAGAACAAATAAAAAGTTCGATGTGTGTCGACGACATAATAATTCTGCTAGAGACGGCAAAAACTTGGAAGAGAAGCAGAACGAAATGGTTAGTGCCTTGAAAAGAGGATATAAGACGAACCACAAAAAAAAAACAAAGAATAACGGAATGTAGTCGAATTAAATAAGGCGATGCTGAGAATATTTGATTCAGATGTGAGGCACTAAAAGTAATAGACGAGTATTGCTATTCGGGCAGCAAAGTAACTGAAGACGGCAGAGGCAAGAGAGGACATGAAATGCAGAATGACATTCGCAATCGGGTTTCAGAAAAAGTAAAATTTGCTGACAAGAAATATGAATACAACTGTAGGGAAGTTTCATCTGAGGATATTTGTCTGGAGTGAACCCTTGTAAGGAAGTGGGACATGAACGATAATCACCGATTCATGAAGAGAATAAAAGCTTTTGGAATCAAGGAGGAGACAAAAGTGATGGGATAGCGATATGCACATGTACATTTGAAGGTAGTATCACGTAGACAAGATATGAAACGGCAGTACACTGACGGAACTGTAATTTGTACTCGGGTGACTCACGTGAAAAGGTTCCGACGTGATTACGGCCACACGATGGAAATTAACAGTTTGATCGCGAAACGGTAATTGAAGCTAGACGCGTGGGACATTCTATTTCGGAAATCCTTAAGAAATTAAATCTTCTGAGATCTTCAGCGTCAAGAGTGTGTAGAGAATACGAAATTTCAGCATTATCTCTCACCACGCCTAACGCAGTGGCCGATGGCCTTCAAATAGTTCAAATGGCTCTAACAAGGGAACCTCCCCATCGCACCCCTCTCAGATTTAGTTATAAGTTGGCACAGTGGATAGGCCTTGAAAAACTGAACACAGATCAATCGAGAAAACAGGAAGAAGCTGTGTGGAACTATGAAAAAAAATAAGCAAAATATACAAACTGAGTAGTCCATGAGCAACATAGGCAACATCAAGGACAATGTGAGCTCAAGAGCGCCGTGGTCCCGCGGTTAGCGTGCGCAGCTGCGGACAGAGGTCCGTGGTTCAAGGCTTCCCTCGAGTGAAATGTTTAGTTTTTTATTTTCAGTTTGTGAGACAAACTTATGTTTTCATCACTTTTTTGGGAGTGATTACCACATCCACAAGAAAACATAAATCGGGCAAGGTAGAAGAATCTTTTTACCCATTCGTCAAGAGTACAAGTTAGGTGGGTCGACAACACATTCCTGTCTTGTGACGTACATGCCGTCACCAGTGTCGTATAGAATATATCAGACGTGTTTTCCTGTGGAGGAATCGGTTGACCTATGACCTTGTGATCAAATGTTTTCGTTTCCCATTGGAGAGGCACGTCCTTTCGTCTAATAATCGCACGCTTTTGTGGTGCGGTCGCAAAACACAGACACTAAACTTATTACAGTGAACAGAGACGTCAATGAACGAACGGACAGATCATAACTTAGCGAAAATAAAGAAAGTAAACTTTTCACTCAGGGGAAGACTTGAACAACGGACCTCTCGTTTCGCAGCTGCTCACGCTGACCACGGGACCACGGCGCTCCTGGCCTCACACTCTTTTTGATGTTGCCTGTCTTGCGCATGGACTACTAAGTTTGTATATTTTGCTTATTTTTTTCATAGTTCCACACAACTTCTTCCTGTTTTCTCGATTGATCTGTGTTCAGTTTTTCAAGGCCTATCCACTGTGCCAACTTATAACTAAATCTGAGGGGGGGGGGGGGGGGGGTGCGATGGGGAGGTTCCCTTGTAAGCACTATGGAACTTAACATCTGAGGTCATCAGTCCCCTAGATAGAACTACTTAAACCTAACTAACCTACGGACATCACACACATCCATGTCCAAGGCAGGATTCGCACCTGCGACCGTAGCAACCGCGTGGTTCCGTACTGAAGCGACTAGATCGTCCGGTGTGCCGGCCAGCCTGTGGATGGTTTTTAGGCGGTTTCCCATCGGCCTCGACGAATGCGGGCTGGTTCCCCTTATTCAGCCTCAGTTACACTATGTCGGCGTTTGGTGTGTGTGTGTGTGTGTGTGTGTGTGTGTGTGTGTGTGTGTGGTGGGAGGGGGGGCACTGGCGGTGGGGTGGGTGGACTGATGTGCCCTGTTGTGAACCACTGAAGGTTACGGAGGGACGAAGCTTCTCCCTCGTTTCTATGTACCCGGTCCAATATACAGGGTGGTCCATTGATAGTGACCGAGCCAAATATCTCACGAAATAAGCAACAAACGAAAAAAACTACAAAGAACGATACTCGTGTAGATTGAAGGGGGGAAATCAGATGACGCTATGGTTGGCCCGCTAGATGGCGCTGCCTTAGGTCAAACGGATACCAACTGCGTTATTTTAAAAATAGGAACCCCATTTTTATTACATATTCGTGTAGTACGTAAAGAAATATGAATGTTTTAGTTGGAGCACTTTTTTCGCTTTGTGATAGATGGCGCTGTAATAGTCACACACGTGTAAGTACGTGGTATCACGTAACGTTCCGCCATTGCGGACGGTATTTGCTTCGTGGTACATTACCCGTGTTAAAATGGACCGTTTACTAATTGCGGAGAAGGTCGATATCGTGTTGATGTATGGCTATTGCGATCAAAATGCCCAACGGGCGCGTGCTATGTATGCTGCTCGGTATCCTGGACGACATCATCCAAGTGTCCGGACCGTTCGCCGGATAGTTACGTTATTTAAGGGAACAGGACGTGTTCAACCACATGTGAAACGTTAACCACGACCTGCAACAAATGATGATGCCCAAGTAGGTGTTTTAGCTGCTGTCGCGGTTATTCCGCACATCAGTAACAGACAAACTGCGCGAGAATCGGGAATCTCAAAAACGTCGGTGTTGAGAATACTACATCAACATCGACTGCACGCGTACCATATTTCTATGCACCAAAAATTGCATGGCGACGCCATTGAACGTCATGTACCGTTCTGCCACAGGGCACAAGAGAAATTACTGAACGATGACAGATTTTTTGCACGCTTTCTATTTAGCGATGAAGCGTCGTTCACCAACAGCGGTAACGTAAACCGGCATAATATGCACTATTTGGCAACAGAAAATCCACGATACTGCAACATGTTGAACATCAGCGACCTTGGCGAGTCAATGTATAGTGCAGCGTTATGGGAGGAAGGATAATTGGCCCCCATTTTATCGATGGTAATCTACACTACTGGCCATTAAAATTGCTACACCACGAAGATGACGTGCTGCAGGCGCGAAGTTTAATCGACAGGAAGAAGATGCTGTGATATGCAAATAAATAGCTTTTCAGACCATTCACACAAGGTTGGCGCCGGTGGCGACACCTACAACATGCTGACATGAGGAAAGTTTCCAACCGATTTTCCGTACACAAACAGCAGTTGACCGGCGTTGCCTGGTGAAACGTTGTTGTGATGTCTCGTGTAAGGAGGAGAAATGCGTGCCATCACGTTTCTGACTTTGATAAAGGTCGGATTGTAGCCTATCGCGATTGCAGTTTATCGTATCGCGACATTGCTGCTCGCGTTGGTCGAGTTCCAATGACTGTTAACAGAATATGGAATCGGTGGGTTCAGGAGGGTAAGACGGAACGCCCTGCTGGATTCCAACGGCCTCGTATCACTAGCAGTCGAGATGACTGGTATCTTATCCGCATGGCTGTAACGGATCGATCCCTGAGTCAACAGATGGGGACGTTTGCAAGACAACCATCTGCACGAACAGTTCGACGACGTTTGCAGCAGCGGAGACCATGCCTGCGGTTACCCTTGACGCTGCATCACGGACAGGAGCGCCTGCGATAGTGTACTCAACGACGAACCTGGGTGCACGAGTGGCAAAACGTCATTTTTTCGGATGAATCCAGGTTCAGTTTACAGCATCATGATGGTCGCATCCGTGTTTGGCGACATCGCGGTGAACGCACATTGGAAGCGTGTATTCGTCATCGCCATACTGGCGTATCACACGGCGTGATGGTATGGGGTGCCATTGGTTACACGTTTCGGTCACCTCTTGTTCGCAATGACGGCACTTTGAACAGTGGACGTTACATTTCAGATGTGTTACGACCCGTGGCTCTACCCTTCATTCGATCCCTGCGAAACCCTACATTTCAGCAGGATAATGCACAACCGCATGTTGCAGGTCCTGTACGGGCCTTTCTGGATAGAGGAAATGTTCGACTGCTGCCCTGGCCAGCACATTCTCCAGATCTCGCACCAACTGAAAACGTCTGGTCAATGGTGGCCGAGCAACTGGCTCGTCACAATACGCCAATCACTACTCTTGATGAACTGTGGTATCGTGTTGAAGCTGCATGGGCAGCTGTACTTGTACACGCCATCCAAGCCCTGTTTGACTCAATGCCCAGGCGTATCAAGGCCGTTATTACGGCCAGATGTGGTTGTTCTGGGTACTGATTTCTCAGGATCTATGCAGCCAAACTGCTTGAAAATGTAATCTCATGTCAGTTCCAGTGTAATATATTTGTCCAATGAATAACTGTTTATCATCTGCATTTCTTGCTGGTGCAGCAACTTTAATGGCCAGTAGTGTAGATGGTGCAATGTATGCTGATTTCCTACGTAATGTTCTACCGATGTTACTACAACATGTTTCACTGCATGACAGAATGGCGATGTACTTCCAACATGATGGATGTCCGGCACATAGCTCGCGTGCGGTTGAAGCGGAATCGAATAGCATATTTCATGACAGCTGGATTTGTCGTCTAAGCACCATACCATGGCCCGCACTTTCAAGTGATCTGACGTCCCCGGATTTTTTTCTTTGGGGAAAGTTGAAGGATATTTGCTATCCTGATCCACCGGCAACGCCTGACAACATGCGTCAGCGCATTGTCAATGCATGTGCGAACATTACGGAAAGCGAACTACTCGCTGTTGAGAGGAATGTCGTTACATGTATTGCGAAATGCATTGAGGTTGACGGACATAATTTTGAGCATTTATTGCATTAATGTAGTATTTACAAGTAATCACGCTGTAACAGCATGCATTCTCAGCAATGGAAAGTTCACAAAGGTATATGTATCACATTGGAAGAACCGAAAAAAAAATTTTCAAACGTACCTACGTTCTGTATTTTAATTTAAAGAACCTACCTGTTACCAAGGGTTCGTTCAAAATTGTCAAAATTGTGAGCCATATGTTTGTGACTATGTCAGCGTCGTCTATCACAAAGCGAAAGAAGTCGTCGAACTAAAACAGACCTATGGCAGCGCCATCTAGCGGGCCAGCCATAGAGCCATCTGGTTTCCCTCTTCAATCTAGAGAAGTTTCGTTCTCTGTAGTTTTTTCGTTTGACGCTTATTTCGTGAGATATTTGACCCGGACATTATCAATGGACCACCCTGTAAACAACGGACACCCAGCTTGGTAGTACACTTCACTGAAAATGCGTTGATATTGCTAATGGTGTCCTAAAAGATATTTCGGGTTCTGGACCGTACTTACACCTGAACACCTCTTTAAAAACTATGTTTTATTGTAAGTCAACACCAAATAACGAATTACGTTTCTTTATAACTTTTTATGGTGTGGACACCCCCTCCACCCCTTGGTATAGTGCGTTATGGGAAATGCGTCGGTACTGCTAGGGTTAAACGAAGTAACAAAGTTAATTTATATAACAGAACATTGTGAGTGACACGTTCAGGTGTTTTCAGTAACTGGAGAAAGAAACGCAAGGGGAAACGACTATGAAGATTTTGAATGTGTAGCATTCTACATAGATCGCAAGCAACAAACCGACACAAGTATGCGCACACACACACACACACACACACACACACACACACACACACAGCTCCCAGCATTCGACGTTCCCCGTCTCTCGTGCGGCACAGACTGCTTGATGCTGTTAAGTGTTCCTGCCGCTGCGGCTGGCACCGAGCGACTTCCTCGCGGCCCTTGTTGCTTTTAACCCGTGCCCAGCCGACTCACGGCCTCGATGTGGTCAGCGGCGTTGCCCTCTGTTCTGGACGCCATTGTGCAGTCTGTTTGGTGAGCGGCGCCGTGCTCCACTGACGTAAGCAAGTGCCTCCGCCTACAGCTCCCGCTTCCACTTTTGCGGGAACCCCACACTTTCATGTATCGTGCCGGGATGGAGCTGTGATGAACGATCAAACCAGCCTCTTGTAAAATGTAGGACTGTAGGGATTTCCTCTTTGAGCATTTAGTCTCGCAGAGGTCCTGATCATCAAGACTGGCATGATAATGAGCATTTTCCTATTTTCAGTCGTGTCTGCAAGGTACAAGAATTATGTTCTATGATATCGCAAATAAAATCATGCTATTATACTGGAGGGTGGAGTTTTGCAAATGTGAATGTGATATCTACGACAATGTATGCAGCCCATAAAGTATGTCAGTGTCGTGTTTGGATACAGCCTCTGTCGATTTCCCTTACAATGGGTACAGGACACAAAGAAAAGAATCTACTAAATTGGGCCTGGCCAAACTGCGCTACGCGAGAGCGAATGATCCGGCGGCGCTCCTGCCTAGCTCTCGGAGCGCAGCGGACATGGGGATGAGGGGTGGCGAGGAAGAGGCAAATGAAGGCTGCAGCTGGACGCCGCTAGAGCGAAGTAGTCAATGGCTCAAATGGCTCTGAGCACTGTGGGACTTAACATCTGAGGCCATCAGTCCTCTAGGCTTAGAACTACTTAAACCTAACTGACCTATCACACACATCCATGCCCGAGGCAGGATTCGAACCTGCGACCGTAGCAGTAGCGCGGTTTCAGACTGAAGCGCCTAGAACCACTGGGTCACAGGGCCGGCGCAAAGTAGTCATTTTGTCACATCCCAAGCAGTTTGCTGAGATAACTATTTGTATTGGCACCTTGGGGCATAAAGTATGTGGGAAACTGATGCATACAGCTATTTGTGTGCAAATATCTGTCGCCATTCTCTGCAGATGATGGGAGTTCTCAGAACTTTAGTTCACAGAACACATAGCATTTCCGATGACAGCAGTCTGCAGGCCGAACTCCTACATTTAAAGCGAGTTTTTGAAGTCAGTGGGTATTCTCAACAGCAGAGACGTAAGACGCCATGAATGGAATCAAAAGTGGCCGTAAGCAATGCAGAAGATATAAATCATAAAAAACAATGGCTTTCCTACCATATGTGGGAAGCCTATCGTCAAAAATAGGAGGTGTACTCAACAAGCACAAAGTAAAAGTTTTTTCGTCCTTCACTGAAGACAGCAACGCTCTTGGATTTCGTTAAAGATAATTTGATGCTTCGGAAGCTGGGGTTTACAAGAAGTGGTCTTTCATACATCGGTCTGACGATTCGTACAGTCCATGAAAAATGTACAGTACTCTGCAGGTACACCCGCCTCTTACAGCCAAATAAATCGGCTGTGGCAGAACGCTGTATTGATAATGGCCACTCTTTGTTGTAGAAAAACTTCGAAAGTTTAGCGTCTACATCCTCCTTCTGCGACTTGGTGCTGGAAGAGGCAATTGAATTTAATTAATAGAGATAGAAGCTACAACTTCGATAAATTATGGAATCCGGTGCTTTCTGTAAGAAACTTAGGAAGACGTCGTGACACTGCAGCTCAGAGCGATACATCAACATCGCAGCATGGATTGACTGCGCAGCCACACGGTCCCAGAATTTAAAAGGACGGAATAAATGCTGGAGCGTTAGTCTTTCGCCTCACACTCAATATGGCTGAACGATATGCAGCCGAGATATTAGAAGAAGCTGAATTTATGCGGCTGAACACACGACAGTTAATGAAGATGTCGTGTGGCTAGGGCCTCCCGTCGGGTAGACCGTTCGCCTGGTGCAGGTCTTTCGATTTGACGCCACTTCGGCGACCTGCGCGTCGATGGGGATGAAATAATGATGATTAGGACAACACAACACCCAGTCCCTGAGCGGAGAACATTTCCGACCCAGCCGGGAATCGAACCCGGGCGCTTTGGATTGACAGTCTGTCACGCTGACCACTCAGCTACCGGGGCGGACAAGACAGTTAATTAAGCAATGATAAAATTCCTACTTAACTATGCTGTATTACTTACCTCTTAGAAGCAGCGGGGGGTAGCCGCGTGGTCTAGTGCGTCCTGTCACGGTTCGCGCGCCGTCGTAGGGTTGAGTCCTCCCTCGGGTATGGGTGTGTGTGTGTGTGTGTGTGTGTGTGTGTGTTGTCTTTAGCGTAAGTTAACTTAAGTTAGAGTAAGTAGTGTGTAAGTTTAGGGACCGATAACCTGAGCAGTTTTGTCCCATAAGATCCTAACACAAATTTGTTCACCTCTTAGAAGTAGTCGTGCTGTGTTTAGAACATGTCTACTTAGTTTCCCGCATCTGCAGGCTTTAGCATATAGCGGCCTCACTCACACCGTTTCTCGGAATAGTGCTGTGATGGGGGAAGCTCTGGAGCGCAAATCTTCGCCAGATCTGCCTGTACTGTACTAATGCGAGATATTTATTTCGTAGTTGTTTACGTATCACGATCGAATACCTGCCCCCCGCCCGCCCCCCACCCACTTTCATCACACCTGCACTCGGACAGAGAATCTTTATCCGGCGTTAGCTGTATGATGTCTCAAAAACTTAAATCATAGCACACTAGTGTGAATCACAAAGTATTATACGTGGAGCAAAGGACAGTGACACTGGTACGTGTGAAAGTCGAGCTGCGAGTGCGTCGCCGTCTGTTCATGAGCTATAGCTGTGTACTGCTTTGCAGCGAGTTCGCTGGCAACATCGCACGCGCGTCACATATTTACAATATAGCCGCCAGACTAATAACTGATATCACAGAAAAATTTCTGGATCTGGCTGAATCGTCACAAACGGACGCACAGCGTGGAATGTTCCATCGTGGTTACTTCTCATATCCATCATATCGCACTCATAATCTCACGCCGTGCCAATAGTTAACAAAACTTAAAGTAACTCCCTACTAGCAGCTCTATATCCTCATGCACCACACTCACATATTCATATATATCTGAGGCTACCACTAAATAGCGTGCACCCCACTAGAGGAGAAATAGAAATGGTTTATATGTTGTTAGCGAAATGTAAGACTCGATATTCTTTCCGAAATAGAAACCAGACCAACAGCGAGTAATGGGTGCCTAGGAGTTACCAGGAAGGATGTGTCCTCAATGCTTCACACATATTGATGAGTGCTTGGCAGAAGACTCACACAGCAAATACGACGGCCTAAGTCGTCTCACATTTCTTCATTTGGGATAACATCCATTGTGTTTCGTGGACAGTGAAGCACTTATGAGTGGTTTAACAATTATCATACGGCCATTTACAGACAGTTCCACACTTGAGGTATGGCGAATTCTTCCTCTTTTTTATTTTCCCTGGCGTTTTATGAATGAGACTGGTGTTTCAGGATTTGGTAAACGTCCTTATACACTACTGGCTATTAAAATTGCTACACCAAGAAGAAATGCAGATGATAAACGGGTATTCATCGGACTAATATATTATACTAGAACTGACAAGTCATTACATTTTCACGCAATTTGGGTGCATAGATCCTGAGAAATCAGTACCCAGAACAACCACCTATGGCCGTAATAACGGCCTTGATATCCCTGGGCATTGAGTCAAACAGAGCTTGGATGGCGTGTACAGGTACAGCTGCCCATGCACATTCAACACGATACCACAGTTCATCAACAGTAGTGACTGGCATATTGTGACGAGCCAGTTGCTGGGCCACCATTGACCAGACGTTTTCAATTGGTGAGAGATCTGGAGAATGTGCTGGTCAGGGCAGCAGTCGAACATTTTCTGTATCCAGAAAGGCCCGTACAGGACCTGCAACATGTGGTCGTGCATTATGCTGTTGAAATGTAGGGTTTCGCAGGGATCGAATGAAGGGTAGAAAAAAATGGTTCAAATGGCCCTGAGCACTATGGGACTTAACATCTTAGGTCATCAGTCCCCTAGAACTTAGAACTACTTAAACCTAACTAACCTAAGGACATCACACACATCCATGCCCGAGGCAGGATTCGAACCTGCAACCGTAGCGGTCACGCGGTTCCGGACTGCAGCGCCTAGAACCGCACGGCCACCACAGCCGGCTTGAAGGGTAGAGCCACGGGTCGTATCACATCTGAAATGTAACGTCCACTGTTCAAAGTGCCGTCAAAGCGAACAAGAGGTGACCGAGACGTGTAACAAATGGTACCCCATACCAACACGCCGTGTGATACACTAGTACGGCGATGAATACACGCTTCCAATGTGCGTTCACCGCGATGTCGCCAAAGACGGATGCGACCATCATGATGCTGTAAACTAAACCTGGATTCATCCGAAAAAATGACTTTTAGCCATTCGTGCACCCAGGTTCGTCGTTGAGTACACCATCGCAGGCGCTCCTGTCTGTGACGCGCGTCAAGTGTAACCGCAGCCATGGTTTCCGCTGCTGCAAACGTCGTAGAAATGTTCGTGCAAATGGTTGATGTCTTGCAAACGTCCCCATCTGTTGACTCAGGGATCGAGACGTGGCTGCACGATCCGTTACAGCCATGCGGATAAGATGCCTGTCATCTCGACTGCTAGTGATACGAGGCTGTTGGGATCCAGCACGGCGTTCCGTATTACCCTACTGAACCCACCGATTCCATGTTCTGCTAACAGTCATTGGATCTCGACCAACGCGAGCAGCAATCTCGCGATACAATAAACCGCATTCGCGATAGGCTACTATCCGACCTTTGTCAAAGTCGGAAACGTGATGGTACGCATTTCTTCTCCATACACGAGAAATCACAACAATGTTTCACCAGGCAACGCCGGTCAACTGCTGTTTGTGTATGAGAAATCGGTTGTAAACTTTCCTCATGTCAGCACGCTGTAGGTGTCGCCACCGGCGCCAACCTTGTGTGAATGCTCTGAAAAGCTAATCATTTGCATATCACAGCATCTTCTTCCTGTCAGTTAAATTTCGCGTCTGTGGCACGTCATCTTCGTGGTGTAGCAATTTTAATGGCTAGTAGTGTATGTTGTTAGCGAAATGTAAGACTCGATATTGTTTCCGAAATAGAAACCAGACCAACAGCGAGTAATGGGTGCCTAGGAATTACCAGGAAGGATGTGTCCTCAATGCTTCACACAGATATTGATGAGTGCTTGGCGGACGACTCATACAGCAAATACGACGGCCTAAGTCGTCTCACATTTCTTCATTTGGGATAACATCCATTGTGTTTCGTGGACAGTGAAGCACTTATGAGTGGTTTAAGCATTATCATATGGCCATTTACATACAGGTCCACATTTGAGGTATGGCGAATTCTTCCTCTTTTTTATTTTCCCTATCGTTCTATGAATGAGACCGGTGTTTCAGGATTTGGGAAACGTCCTTATATTATTTAACTTCGCGGCTGGATGCACTCACTGACACCACAGTCGTGAACGTGACGTAAGGGAGCGAAATGGTGAGCACCATCTTTCTGTGAATCGTGTACATATTGTTATGCATGTCATATTTCAACGGTTTGTGGGTTTATACACTGTAGGAAAATGTGGTACAAGCCCAGCATTTGCATAAACGAGAGTGAGAAACCGCCTAAAAACCATACTCAAACTGGTCGGTGTAACAGCCCACGATCGCTAATCTCCCACATGGATATCATCCACAAGCCTGACTCATCCCCTGTGTCACAAGCTAGATCAAGATGTGCAGCATGAAATGAAAACATTCAGTAGGGCGTGTGCTGCCACCTGACCTCTAGTTTCCCATCAGTGGTAGCAGTCTAATTGTCCTTCAGAGTTTCTCACCACATCAAGCGACGTCCCTCTGTTAAGCGAAGCAGAAAGCATTACTCACCAAGAATGACTAGCAGCCAACAATCAGCAGTTCTGTTTTTATACAATAGAGCAAAGCCATGTCGCTTACTTTGCTGTACGGTCGATAACGTAGTGTGTACTCCATGAATCTGGTACGGAATTCCCTAGACTGCGAGCTGCTGCACTGTAACTAGTCAATTGGATTCTATACCTCATATGTGACGACATTCACCTCGGACAGCAATGGTACGTGGAAATTTGTTGATGCTACGATGATTACTTCTCGTAGGTTTGTTACTTATCGCCCAAGAAACTTTTACTTTTGACTATCAACAGCCTTTGTCCGCCCTTGGTAGCTGAGTGGTCAGAGCGACGGAATGTCGCACCTAACCGCCTGCATTCGGTTCCCGGCTGGATCGGAGATTTTCTTCGCTGAGGGACTGGGTGTTGTGTTGTGTTGTCCTTATCATCATCATTCCATCCCCATCTGCACGCAAGTAGCCGAAGTGGGATCAACTCTAAAGACTTGCACCAGGCGAGCGGTCTACCCGACGGGAGGCCCTAGCGATACTGCATTTCCGTTTCCCAACAGCCTTTGTGGTTTTTAGCGTTAAACCCCCCAACAACAAAGGAATTTCGCCTTTGTCAGGATTCTGTCCCCCCATGGACTATGGACCTTGCCGTTGGTGGGGAGGCTTGCGTGCCTCAGAGATACAGATAGCCGTACCATAGGTGCAACCACAACGGAGGGGTATCTGTTGAGAGGCCAGACAAACGTGTGGTTCCTGAAGAGGGGCAGCAGCCTTTTCAGTAGTTGCAGGGGCAGTAGTCTGGAAGATTGACTGATCTGGCCTTGTAACACTAAACAAAACGGCCTTGCTGTGATGGTACCGCTAATGGCTGAAAGCGAGGGAAACTACAGCCATAACATTTCCCGAGGGCATGCAGCTTTATTAAAATAGTTAAATGATGGCGTCCTCTTGGGTAAAATATTCCGAAGGTAAAATACACTCCTGGAAATGGAAAAAAGAACACATTGACACTGGTGTGTCAGACCCACCATACTTGCTCCGGACACTGCGAGAGGGCTGTACAAGCAATGATCACACGCACGGCACAGCGGACACACCAGGAACCGCGGTGTTGGCCGTCGAATGGCGCTAGCTGCGCAGCATTTGTGCACCGCCGCCGTCAGTGTCAGCCAGTTTGCCGTGGCATACGGAGCTCCATCGCAGTCTTTAACACTTGTAGCATGCCACGACAGCGTGGACGTGAACCGTATGTGCAGTTGACGGACTTTGAGCGAGGGCGTACAGTGGGCATGCGGGAGGCCGGGTGGACGTACCGCCGAATTGCTCAACACGTGGGGCGTGAGGTCTCCACAGTACATCGATGTTGTCGCCAGTGGTCGGCGGAAGGTGCACGTGCCCGTCGACCTGGGACCGGACCGCAGCGATGCACGGATGCACGCCAAGACCGTAGGATCCTACGCAGTGCCGTAGGGGACCGCACCGCCACTTCCCAGCAAATTACGGACACTGTTGCTCCTGGGGTATCGGCGAGGACCATTCGCAACCGTCTCCATGAAGCTGGGCTACGGTCCCGCACACCGTTAGGCCGTCTTCCGCTCACGCCCCAACATCGTGCAGCCCGCCTCCAGTGGTGTCGCGACAGGCGTGAATGGAGGGACGAATGGAGACGTGTCGTCTTCAGCGATGAGAGTCGCTTCTGCCTTGGTGCCAATGATGGTCGTATGCGTGTTTGGCGCCGTGCAGGTGAGCGCCACAATCAGGACTGCATACGACCGAGGCACACAGGGCCAACACCCGGCATCATGGTGTGGGGAGCGATCTCCTACACTGGCCGTACACCACTGGTGATCGTCGAGGGGACACTGAATAGTGCATGGTACATCCAAACCGTCATCGAACCCATCGTTCTACCATTCCTAGACCGGCAAGGGAACTTGCTGTTCCAACAGGACAATGCACGTCCGCATGTATCCCGTGCCACCCAACGTGCTCTAGAAGGTGTAAGTCAACTACCCTGGCCAGCAAGATCTCCGGATCTGTCCCCCATTGAGCATGTTTGGGACTGGATGAAGCGTCGTCTCACGCGGTCTGCACGTCCAGCACGAACGCTGGTCCAACTGAGGCGCCAGGTGGAAATGGCATGGCAAGCCGTTCCACAGGACTACATCCAGCATCTCTACGATCGTCTCCATGGGAGAATAGCAGCCTGCATTGCTGCGAAAGGTGGATATACACTGTACTAGTGCCGACATTGTGCATGCTCTGTTGCCTGTGTCTATGTGCCTGTGGTTCTGTCAGTGTGATCATGTGATGTATCTGACCCCAGGAATGTGTCAATAAAGTTTCCCCTTCCTGGGACAATGAATTCGCGGTGTTCTTATTTCAATTTCCAGGAGTGTAGTTCCCCATTCCGATCTCCGGGCGGGGACTACTCAAGAGGACGTCGTTATCAGGAGAAAGAAAACTGGCGTTCTACGGATCGGAGCGTGGAATGTAAGATCCCTTAATCGGGCAGGTAGGCTAGAAAATTTAAAAAGGGAAATGGATAGGTTAAAGTTAGATATAGTGGGAATTAGTGAAGTTCGGTGGCAGGAGGAACAAGACTTCTGGTCAGGTGAATACAGGGTTATAAATACAAAATCAAATAGGGGTAATGCAGGAGTAGGTTTAATAATGAATAAAAAATAGGAGTACGGGTAGCTACTACAAACAGCATAGTGAACGCATTATTGTGGCCAAGATAGACACGAAGCCCACGCCTACTACAGTAGTACAAGTTTATATGCCAGCTAGCTCCAGAGATGAAGAAATTGAAGAAATGTATAATGAAATAAAAGAAATTATTCAGATAGTGAAGGGAGACGAAAATTTAATAGTCATGGGTGACTGGAATTCGGTAGTAGGAAAAGGGATAGAAGGAAACGTCGTAGGTGAATATGGATTGGGGGAGAGAAATGAAAGAGGAAGCCGCCTTGTAGAATTTTGCACAGAGCACAACTTAATCATAGCTAACACTTGGTTCAAGAATCATGAAAGAAGGTTGTATACATGGAAGAAGCCTGGAGATACTGACAGGTTTCAGATAGATTATATAATGGTAAGACAGATTTAGGAACCAGCTTTTAAATTGTGAGACATTTCGAGGAGCAGATGTGGACTTTGACCGCAATCTGTTGGTTATGAACTGTAGATTAAAACTGAAGAAACTGCAAAAAGGTGGGAGTTTAAGGAGATGGGACCTGGATAAACTGACTAAACCAGAGGTTGTACCGAGTTTCAGGGTGAGCATAAGGGAAAAATTGACAGGAATGGGGAAAAGAACTACAGCAGAAGAAGAATGGGTAGCTTTGAGTGATGAAGTAATGAAGGCAGCAGAGCATCAAGTAGGTAAAAAGACGAGGGCTAGTAGAAATTCTTGGGTAACAGAAGATATATTTAATTTAACTGATGAAAGGAGAACATATAAAAATGCAGTACATGAAGCAGGCGAAAAGAAATACAAACGTCTCAAAAATGAGATCGACAGGAAGTGCAAAATGGGTAAGTAGGGATGGCTAGAGGACAAATGTAAGGATGTAGACGCTTATCCCACTAGGGATATGATAGATACTGTCTACAGGAAAGTTTAAGAGACCTTTGGAGAAAAGAGAACAACTTGTATGAATATCAAGAGCTCAGATGGAAACCCACTTCTAAGCAAAGAAGGGAAAGCAGAAAGGTGGAAGAAGTATATAGAGGATCTATACAAGGCGATGTACTTGAGGACAATATTATTGAAATGGAAGAGGATGAAGATGAAATGGGAGATCTGATACTGCGTGAAGAGTTTGACACAGCGCTGAAAGACCTGAACCGAAACAAGGCCCCGGGAGTAGGCGACATTCCATTAGAACTACTGACAGCCCAGGGAGAGCCAGTCCTGACGAAACTCTACCACCTGGTGAGCAAGATGTATGAGACAAGCGAAATACCCTTAGACTTCAAGAAGAATATAATAATTCCAATCCCAAAGAAAGCAGACAGATGTGAAAATTACCGAACTATCAGTTTAATAAGTCACACCTGCAAAATACTAAGACGAATTCTTTACAGACGAATTGAAAAACTGGTAGAAGCCGACCTCGGGGAAGATCAGTTTGGATTCCGTAGAAATGTTGGAACACGTGAGGCAATACTGACCCTACGACTATCTTAGAAGCTAGATTAAGGAAAGGCAAACCTACGTTTCTAGCTTTTGTAGACTTAGAGAAAGCTTTTGACAATGTTGATTGGAATACTCTTTCAAATTCTGAAGGTGGAAGGGGTCAAATACATGGAGCGAAAGGCTATTTACAATTTGTACAGGAACCAGATGGCAGTTATAAGAGTCGAGGGACATGAAAGGGGAGCAGTGGTTGGGAAGGGAGTGAGACAGTGTTGTAGCCTCTCCCCGATGTTATTCAATCTGTATATTGAGCAAGCAGTGAAGGAAACAAAAGAAAAATTCGGAGTAGGTATTAAAATCCATGGAGAAGAAATAAAAACTTTGAGGTTCGCCGATGACATTGTAATTCTGTCAGAGACAGCAAAGGGCAAAGGACTTGGAAGAGCAGTTGAACGGAATGGACAGTGTCTTGAAAGGAGGATATTTGAACCATTTAAGATGAACATCAACAAAAGCAAAACGAGGATAATGAAATGTAGTCTAATTAAGTCGGGTGATCCTGAGGGAAATAGATTAGAAAGTGAGACAAAGTAGTAAAGGAGTTTTGCTATTTGGGGAGCAAAATAACCGATGATGGCCGAAGTGGAGAGGATATAAAATGTAGACTGGCAATGGCAAGGAAAGCGTTGTATGGAGTGTAGCCATGTGTGAAAGTGAAACATGGACGATAAATAGTTTAGATTAGAAGAGAATAGAAGCTTTCGAAATGTGGTGCTACAGAATAATGCTGAAGATTAGATGGGTAGACCACATACCTAATGAGGAGATATTGAATAGAATTTGGGAGAAGAGGAGTTTGTGGCACAACTTGACTAGAAGAAGGGATCGCTTGGTAGGACATGTTCTGAGGCATCAAGGGATCCCCAATTTAGTGTTGGAGGGAGACCAAGAGATGAATACACTAAGCAGATTCAGAAGGATGTAGGTTGCGGTAAGTACTGGGAGATGAAGAAGCTTGCACAGGATAGAGTAGCATGGAGAGCTGCATCAAACCAGTCTCAGGACTGAAGACCTCAACGACAAACAGGATTTTGTATTTCAGCCTCATTTTCAAGGGCTGATGCGATCTAACGCAGATCAACGACATTTATGAATATCCTAGGATCTACCGCACATTTCAACAGTGTGAGTCAATGCAACGGATGTTGTGTTCTTTTCATTAGTTCGGAAATTACCTACAGGAAAACGGAAGCTAATATCCGTATAGCCCCCATAATTCACCAGTGCGCATTACGTGCGATACTCTCACGAACAACTGAACTACATGCGCCTGCTGTGCTGCAGAAGGAGTGCAGCTTTCGCCACAGCGAGTAAGTTTCCTGGTTGTAGTACTCACCAAGAGACCAACTGATATCGACGGGTTTTGGCATCGTACAGGTCTCAGTAATATTAAAGTGACCACCGCCTACGTTCGACGTAAATGCTCAGTAACCACTCACACACGGTCGGCGGCAGCACTGGTAGTGGAAAGTATATAAAGCGTGTCGGGGGACGCAGGAAACAGTCCAGCCCTTGTCACAATGCGGAAATGGAGCGATTTATCTGATCTAGAAAAGGGAATGATCATTGGCTTTCGGGAAAAGGGTGGAAGCATTTCCGAAAGGTCTAAGTTTGTAAACTCTTCGTGTGTCATCGTGCTTGAAGTGCACCGTGAGTGGCAAAATGGCGCTATCCAAACAGGCTCCGAGGCAACGGTGGTGCACCAGAGGCCATCGATGACAGGGGGAATAGATGTGCAACTGTTGAGCAACTGCCCGCCCTGGTAAACGAAGGAGCTACGAACAGTGTCTCCTCGACGACCGTTCAGCGAACGTCGCTCCCTGCAGCTGGAGCCTGGGTCATGCATCCATGCTACATGATGATCGTAGTTGACGAATGCAACTGGACGTCTACTGAGCTGTGACAGGTGGCGTTTTCAGGTGAATCACGTTTTACGCTCCACAGAACAGATGGCCCTTGTGGAGTTCACCATGAAGCGCTTGACAGCAGACACCCTGTAACAATCGTCAGAAGGACCAGACCATAGGAGGGGAATGTTTTCGTGGCATTCCCTCAGTGATCTGGTCATTCTGGAAGGCACTGTGGATCAACACAAGTTTACATACATCCTTGGGGACCATGCACACCCTACATGCAGTTTTTTCTCCTCGGGGCAATGGAATCTACCAGCAGATGTCACACAGCCCGAAGAGCATGTGCGTGGTTCGAAGGGCACCAGAATGAGTTTACCGTACACTTCCGGCCATCATACTTCTCGGATTTAAAGCAAGTCGTGAATCTATCGGACCACCTCACTAGTGCTGTTCGCGCCACGGACCCTCAGCCGAGAAGCCCAGTGCAACTGGCTACGGCACGGGAATCGGCATGGCTCCACATGTCGGTCGCTAGCTTCCAGAAAATCAGTAACTCTCTTCCTACCTGTCTCGCAGCGTTCGGCGATGCAAAATGATATTATTCAGGCTTTTGACAAGTGGTCACATTAATATGACTGGACAGTACATGTGCCTAACGCAAAACAGCTTTCATTTTTTCTTAGTGCAATAGAGTTTCCTGCTTTCTTTTCGTGTGAGATGAATACCTTTCGGCACATGATGAAGACTAACTATGACAGGAAGAAAATAAATGAATCGTTGGGAAACAGAGATTCGAGGAATAATTGCTTATCCATTTGGGTGCTCTTACATCCACATATTCGCTAAAAAAGATATATATTCTTGAGAAGAAACAGACATGTAGTCTACACCGAGAAGCAGACACGTGTCACATAAGTATTTAAGAATGTACATGCATGATCGTGTTTCGTTTGGTGGCACTAAAATTCTTATTACTTAATATATAAATTCCGCGGAACTGCTTCTTGAGCCCACGCAAACTTTTGACATTGATCTGAAAGCAGATCTTGCACTTTTTGGCCATAATCTCAGTTTGTAAAGGCTTTTTTACTCATAAATACTGCAACTCATCGAAATAATTAGTTCTTCGATTTCTCGGAAGCTGTCAAGTTACGGATCTGATAGGTGTGAACAAAAGTTTCATTTTTTTCTAGTGTTGTAACAATTCAGTGGCAACAATAAGAAGACAAAGAAGACGAATAATTGAAAAAAAGGCATTCCGTTTGCGGACGTAATGACTTTCAATGTATTACTTTATGATCTTTGAGTTAATCACTTTTTTATAACACAATGTTAACCTGTTTCGGATATCAAAGGCCATCTTCAGATGCTGTGGGTGGTATTCGACGATCAAGTATTCATGCGTTGTCAACGCTTGAACGCTTGTTCATCAAATGATTGGTCAAAATATAAAAAGAAATACGTAAGAACAACATTAGTGTGTGAATATCATATTCGGGAATGCTGTAGCTGTGACATTGTTGTGAACCACCTGATCATCAGTAGCCACCGTGATATGTCAAGTAGTATGCTTCTGCAACAATCACAAACCACGGAAATGTAGCAATGTACACCCTCGCAATTTGATAGCTCTATGGGACCGTATCATCAACAAATTGCGTAACTCCATATGCCATACTTGAAGTAACTCGTAGAGTTTCTTTTTCGCCAAATTGAGACCATTATCAGGGCTAGAGGGAGTTTTACGTGACATCGGCGTAGTATCTCTGTTGGATGAGTAGTATTTTGTCTGGTGTTCCGTGCAAAAAGAAGTAACTGGTAATCACGTATGTATGCCACTGTCAGTGCGCAGTCAACGTGCCGGAGGCTGGAGTTCGGATCATAATCGGAGGCGGTCAATACTAAACCTCGAACCATTTTGCTTTTCATTTTTCTGAAAAAATATTAACGCATTTTTGTGACACGATTCAGTTTATAGACTTTATGGCAGACAGTTACAGTAAGTGTTCATCCACGTGTGCGTCATACAGGTGGGTATAGCTGCAATGTTTTTCTGTCCAGGCCCAACTGACTGCGCCTTTTCTCTTTGCCTGCGCCTCTTCTCTTTGCCTTCACCAGTTTGGCGTTCCCTTTTTTTGTGATACGGCCAGAGGGCGTGTGGAGCGTGCTAATAATAGCGCATTTGGAACGGCGTGCGTAAGGAGGCGGGCAGTCGGTGTGTGTCCCAGTGCCATCGCTGACGCAGCTCACCGGCGCTGCCTGGCGTTTCCAGCCTGGTGGCTGCTGCTTGCTACGGTATCTGGCAGTCGCGTCTCCCACCAGGTACTGCAACTGCCACTTGTCTCTCTCTTGTAAACCCCTCCACTCTAATGGAATACTCTGTCCATCAATCGAACAGTGCTATTCTGTGTGATGATTCACTATGTAAATGGGGACATTTATTTAGAAAAGCTTGTTTTTTAGGTTGTGTGTTCCAGGAACCGACTGTGTCTCGCCGTTATAGACTAAAAAACAGTGGACAGTTAGATGAAATAAATCAGATAATTTGCGAGAAGATAGATGACACTAGAGAAATTTTCGATCGAATTCCACAAGGTTCAATGTTTGGGCCGTTATTGTTCCTCACACACTAAGTTTACGAAGGGGCGTAGATCTGACCGACATTTTACAAACGCCCAGTTATGAGAAAGAGGCAGTATTGCTTTAATGTCTGTTTTTGTTTTGTGAATGGAACGATGTAGGTCCAAGATCTTCGAGATTTTCATGTAACGTTTCTGGAAGCTTGCATTGACACTCAGTTCTGAAAGCGCGACTTAGGTGATAAATGTGAAGCCCACTTCTGATACAAGAGCACAATTCTCACTGTTTAACCTGACGCTTACGCGTACCGGTTCTCATTGTTACCGACGAAAAGAAATCGAGAAGTAACATGGAATAAGCCAGATTATCGAGGCAGCGCATCTCATCTGGGGGAAGTGGCCAATGGAGTTTCACGACGTTCATTGTTCGCTCTGCTATTAGTCCTTGCCCACTAAGTTTCCACAAAGATATCAATACAAGGTTTTCGTTGAGTAAAAGTGTACAATTTGGGAAAATTAAATTTGTGGGGGTGGGAGGGGGGGGAGAGAAAATTGGAAATTTGTGGCAAGTTCCTATGAGACCAAACTGGAGGTCATCGGTCCCTCGATTTACACACCTTAATCTAACTTAAACTATCTTACGCTAAGGACAAAACACTCACCGATGCCCGAGACAGGACTAGACCCTCGGACGGGGGGAGCCGCGAGAACGGTGGCAAGGCGCTTCAGACCACGTGGCTACCACGCGCGCCCAGGAGGGAAGTGAATTGTTTTGTTTCACTTAAATACTTGTAGCTTTTACCTGGAGTAAGACGTTGAAAAAAGTATGTAGCTTTGTGATTAGAATGATGTATTTGGAACACCCTGAAATACAGGGATGTTTTCAGATATCTGGAGGTCTGCACAGATACGGCCATGGATATCCGCTTTAATAACTACTTTGCGAATAAAAGCCTGCGCTTTCATGCATATTTTCTTGTAAATCTTCAAATATTACCTATAAAAACGTCTTTGTGGGCCTAGAAGACAGTATCAGTACTAAGAATTTCGTTCATTTGTGTTACATGAGGATGATAACGATAAGTTTTAAGTCACTATTGTAAACCATTTGAAATGATGTGTCACTATGTTGGGTTCGACGCCCACTGTCGCGAAGAGGGTAGATGCTTTGTTGTCATCTGCAATGGCTAAAGATGCCGAGATACCCTTCTTCCTGTTTGTCCCCATACTTACATGCAAACCCTGATTACGGTGTATTGCAGCGGCCTTACTTGCGATTGACTCCTGTTTCGTCTACTGTGTAGCAGGTCACGTACGCAATCAGGATAAGCTGCCACAATGCTGCCTCAAGGCTCTTCTAGGGCACTATATCCACTGTAAACTTCGCTTCATGGTCTAACATCTGTTTATGTATCAGATGTATCAGAGACGTCACAAATAATGTGCAGCGCAAAATATATCAAGGACCCTCTTACATATATATATATATACACAAATACAAAATTAAACGTCTACTACATTGAGAAGTATATTATGTTAGCATGATTTAATACTGTTGAATTGAAGTAAATCTGACATTAAACAGTATGCATTAAGTGACAACTTTTAACTCCATTAGACTGGCCAACTGCTACGAAGAACATTTCACAGTAATGTTAATAACTCCAGAAAGTTGCAAGTTGCAAGTTGTATTAAAATGTGGTCATGACCGGTCTCTATGTTTTTAATCCGTAGAATGTAAATTACAACCTGTGTCTTGGGAAGACAAAACTTTAGGCTAGCGGCGTTTCAATGAAAAGAGCTCCGAAGTACAGAACAGGTTAAAATGATTAAAGAAAATTAATATCAATGGATGCAAACGCGGATTACGACACTTGCGGAAGCGTATCTGTGACCTCTGTACGTAATGTTTGACAGAGCTTAACATTTTTTTGCAAAAAAGCTGCCTGCGACATATTACAATACTGGCCATTAAAATTGCTACACCACGAAGATGACGTGCTGCAGACGCGAAATTTAACCGACGGGAAGAAGGTGCTGTGATATGCAAATGATTAGCTTTTCAGAGCATTCACACAAGGCTGGCGCCGGTGGCGACACCTACAACGTGCTGACATGAGGAAAGTTTCCAACCGATTTCTAATACACAAACGGCAGTGGACCGGCGCTGCCTGGTGAAACGTTGTTGTGATGCCTCTTGTAAGGAGGAGAAATGCGTACCATCACGTTTCCGACTTTGATAAAGGTCGGATTGTAGCCTATCGCGATTGCGGTTTATCGTATCGCGACATTGCTGCTCGCGTTGGTCGAGATCCAATGACTGTTAGCAGAATAAGGAATCAGTGGGTTCAGGAGGGTAATACGGAACGCCGTGCTGGATCCCAACGGCCTCGTATCACTAGCAGTTGAGATGACAGGCATCTTATCCGCATGGCGGTAACGGATCGTGCAGCCACGTCTCGATTCCTGAGTCAACAGATGAGGATGTTTGCAAGACAACAATCTGCACCAACAGTTCGACGACGTTTGCAGCAGCATGGACTAGCAGATCTGAGACCATGGCTGCGGTTACCCTTGACGCTGCATCACAGACAGGAGCGCCTGCGATGGTGTACTCAACGACGAACCTGGGTGCACGAATGGCAAAACGTCATTTTTTCGGATGAATCCAGGTTCTGATTACAGCATCATGATGGTCGCATCCATGTTTGGCGACATCGTGGTGAATGCACATTGGAAGCGTGTATTCGCCATCGCTGTACTGGCGTATCATCCGGCGTAATGGTATGGGGTGCCATTGGTTACACGTCTCGGTCACCTCTTGTTCGCATTGACGTCACTTTGAACAGTGGAAGTTACATTTCAGATGTGTTAGAACCCGTGGCTCTACCCTTCATTCGATCCCTGCGAAACTCTACATTTCAGCAGGATAATGCACGACCGCATGTTGCAGGTCCTGTACGGGCCTTTCTGGATACAGAAAGTGTTATACTGCTGCCCCGGCCAGCACTTTCTCCAGATCTCTCACCAATTGAAAATTTCTGGTCCATGACTGTGGAGCAACTGGCTCGTCACTACCCTTGATGAACTGTAGTATCGTGTTGAAGCTGCATGGGCAGCTGTACCTGTACACGCCATCCAAGTTCTGTTTGACTCAATGCCCCGGCGTATCAAGGCCTTATTACGGCCAGAGGTGGTTGTTCTGGGTACTGATTTCTCAGGATCTATGCACCCAAATTGCGTGAAAATGTAATCACATGTCAGTTCTACTATAATATATTTGTCCAATGAATACCCGTTTATCATCTGCAATTCTTCTTGGTGTAGCAATTTTAATAGCCTGTAGTGTAAATGTGAAACCCATTTGTGACGTCACTGCGGAATTTCCACTCTGTTACACGATGCTTACTTGTACTGTGTAGGCTGTCTTTGTCTCTAAGAAAGACTCAGTGTAAACTCTGAGAAGAGTCATACCATATTCTCCTTCTTCCATCAGTTTCAAAATGTATTAATTGGAGTATATTGTCCCATTTTCTAAGAAAAGCTTTGATTGCTTCAGTACCATCATACTTAGTAAAGTACTGAACATTAATCATGCAGCATACTACTAGCCTCTTAGTACTGTAGCCCATTCCAGCCCGCTTTGCATCAGGATGGGTGAAAAAGAATGCTAAGGGAGAGGACAGATATAAGCCAAGGTGTACAGTCAAACAGCGGTAGTATTGGCAGGCGTTTATTCAAGCAGCATATAAGCACTGTGTACTTGCAAACACAGCCGATTGCGGAATGCGCTGAAACCCCAAGCAGGCAATTGCGTCCGCAGTCCTCAGTCGTGGACCGCATTGCCGAGCAGCCCATCAGCAGGCGACGCCGAGCGTGTCGCGTGTGGTGAAGAACGTGTGTGCTTTGATGCAGTAGCCGACGACAGACGTCCGTTGCCAAGTACCTGTGCCCTGTTGAACACCCGCCCCCCTCGCGCTCCCCATCTCCCCAGGGGTCGAAGGGATGATAGTCGATGACGTCTAGGTGGCTACGAGGTCGCGAGGATCCATCTGACCCAGCCGAATCGCAGACAGATTGCAGTCCGTCGGCCGAATTCTCTCAGAGGGCCGATGTTGGCCGCCTACCTGCTTCCTGCATCTGTGAAGTTTCCAGAGTCCCGCGGCACTACGCTACTGGTAGGCTCACCTCGCCAGAATTCGATGAGTCAGTCAGGGTGTAGGTTGTCAGTCGATCTTCAGCGCCAAGGGTGGGTCGCATTTTCTCTGAAACGCAGAAGCCCAGCATTCTCTCCGATTCAGGATGCAGATAGAATCGTGGCACGACTGAAGAAGCTTTGAGCCCCTGAGCTCAATTATTTATACCCTCATAGCTACCCCTCTGATGTCCTATTAGAGGCGGGCAAGTAGGTTTGCTTCATATTACTTGTCCTGTAAGCTTTTCCTCGCTCGCTCTGCACTGGGCACAGGTTACTACGCCCGGTTAAATCTGCAACATGTGAGTTTCAAGTTAGCACGCAAATGCCCAAATTATAAAATATTACTTCACTTATGGTCACACTGAATTAGCTTTTCCGTACACTTAACTGTTGGCCAGTGTCGCAAATTCCGGTCTCTCCGGATTGTTTGATCGTAATGTCGCCTATAAGGTCCAGTGGCTTACTTGATTAGCACAACGGTGTAAGTAACCAATCATGCCTCGCACCTCACTATGCTGTTTAATCTGAGCAACTGATAAACGCAATAGATGGGTTAGTTGTACGAGGGGAAATAACTGGAATTAGCTACATAGTAAATTGGATATCGAGATCATCGACTATGGCTTGAAACTTTTTGCAGCTTTGACAGTATAGGGAGAACCCACTTTGTTTGACAGTCTGACCAGGAAGTAGATGACCCTAACCACACACGTACCACGAATCATTAATATACTACAGAATATTTTACCCAAGAGGGTGCAGCTATCATTACGCCATACAGAAGAGTTGCATACTCTCGGGAAGACAAAGGATTGATAGAAGAAGCAGAGGTGACCCAAAGAAATTTAGCATGCTTCGACACAGGTACACTTAGTACGCTCAAGATCACATACGTAGTTATAGGCCATGTGGACATCTAACGCCGAATGGTATGAACTCTGTCGAATCTGTGATCGATTTCGGTTCAAAAACTTATTGGTATTAGGTTTTATATGTGACTCCGTTCAGGCTGTCTACGCTCACTATTTGGACTATCCTAGTCACCCCTGGGTGGGAGTGGTGGCGTGCTCCTGTAATCCAGCGACCTGGAGGCTGGGTGTGGTGGATAGTCTGAGGATGTGAGTACTGTTTCACAGCATCCTGTGTTGATCTGGTGTCCGCACTGAGATCGCTATCAATATGGTTGCTTAAGAGGAGTCTTGAGCGACCAGGTTAGCTAAGGAGGGGCGCACCGGGCCAGGCAGGAAACTGAGCAGCCTAAAGTCTCTCTCCTAGTCATCCCAATGTTTCTATAGTTCCTAGTCCGCTGAAGGTTACCTGAATCTCAGCCTCCTGGGTAGAGTTTTACGGGCTACGTGGGCTTTCCGAGCGTGCTGTTTCCTACCCTTTTGTAGACGACGCAGATACGTGGGACTTCGAACAACAAGTTTTGCACAGTGGGTTTTCCGACCATAGCCTCTCCCACTGATGACTGACGCCAGTCATTCACCAGCAGCGTGCGTCTTATTACCGTGTCGGCCGGGCAGTGCCCTCGCCGATAGCCTTTGTTTCCGTGTAGTTTGGTAGGCCTAGGCTACTTTGAGTTCTAGGCACTGCGGAAATGGAAATATTAATTACAAAAACAAAAAGGAAGCTGTGTCTTCTCAAGGATGGTCATCGCTTCCGGATGCTCAGAAAATGAACTGGTTGCGCGTGAATTTCGAACGGAGTAAGTGCCGCGGCCATTTAAAAATTGCAAGTGGCAGAATCGTCGCTGAACAACATTATCGTCCACCAGACGAAGCAGATGTGCAGATTAAGAAATGAAAGTATAATTGCAGGAAAAGAATCCACGAAGAAAAGGCTGTGTCTTTCTTCCAAAACTGTATAGAGGAATTTCGATATTTGAAATATAAAAGTTTAGATTTCGTCGCAAATATACCAAATCATAAGAATTCCAAGACTACATTGTGTAAAGCTACAAGCGAAGCTACGGCAACGACACAGAACCGTGAAATTATTTTGGAGAAGTTGAGCGAAGACATTCTGAAAGTAACTCAAGGTAAAGGTTTTTTTTTAAATTACCACTACCAGTCACAAACTTTGTCAACCATTGTATTATTTATTTACCGACATGTTTCGAGGGAATACCTCATCTTTAGGCTAAATGACATTACAACACAAAAATGGTTCAAATGGCTCTGAGCACAGTGGGACTTAACATCTGAGGTCATCAGTCCCCTAGAACTTAGAACGACTTAAACCTAACTAACCTAAGGACATCACATACATCCATGCCCGAAGCAGGATTCGAACCTGCGACCTTAGCGGTCCAGACCTTAGCGTCTAGAACCGCTCGGCCATTAGGGCGGGCGCATTACAACACAACTTTACAACAAGTTCATACCGATGTTACATAGTCTTTTCGTAAATGCTGTTGCCACCCAGTGAAAGAAGAGAAAACTTAGTTAAGGGGCGATGTCACTTTGGAAGCTGGACTGATGTTTGCAAGAAACCGTTACAAAACATTTTCGTGCAAACATCAGTCCAGTTCCCAAAGTGACGTCGCCTCTTACTAAGTTTTCTCTTCTTCCACAGGATGACCACAGCATTTACGAAAAGATTATGTAACATCAGTATGACCTTATTGTAAAGTTGTGTTGTAATGCCATTTGGCCTAAAGATGAGATATTCCCTCGAAACATGTAGGTAAATAAATAAGGAATACAATAATTGACAAAGTTTGTGACTGGTAGCGCCAATTAAAGAAACCTTTACATATTTCTTGAGACAGTCACGGTCGGAAAATAGTCGAAATGGCTTCAAACTGAAGTTAACAGGTTTTTTATAACTGTCGATGGGTCTGTTCCTGACAAAAGAATCCTGGTGTTTGGTTGAGAAGAAACGGGGAAAATCGCATGTGGAAACGGAACGTCATATAGACGGTACATCTGACAATCGTTCGAAACAATTGAAACAGCTGTACACCATACAGTTGATTTCGTTATACAAGAAGAGGAAACGAAAGTATATCCTGTTTTATTTGTTTTTCTCGCAGACAAAATTCAAAACACACATGAAAAACTTTTTTCTGGATTGAAAAATGAGATGCCTCGATGGTCATTGAAAACTACAGTGTAAGACTTCGAAATGGCTACAATTAGAGCTATGGAAACAGTGTTTTCCAGAACACCCCTTTCCGGTAGAACATTGCACTTCAACCAGTGCCCATTGAAGAAGATAAAGGAGTGGGGATTAACGAACGAACACAGGGATAGAGAAGTCCAATTGTTTTGTCACATGTGTGCTGAAGTGACACGTCGTACACCAAACAATGTTGATGACTTCTGCATCGGTAATAGTGGAGGAAATGCCCGGTAGAGATAAGGTTATGAAATTCACTCACTACATCGATAATCAATGGATGGAAAATCCTAGTAAACGTGTTGAAATGTTTTCAAATGCTATCAAAGCTTGGCATAGGAAACTAAAATCCTCAGTAAATCAAAAACATCGAAACGTATACCCTCTGATAAACAAGCTGAAGGGGGAAGAGTGAATGCTATATTTGACATTAAAGAAAATTCCGTTGGCATGCCTCTTCAAAAAAGTAGAAAAGGTACATGGATCTTGACAAAAGGCTGAAAGGCATTATAAAAATATATACAACGGCTAAGGGGGTTTAAGAAGATGTTTACAATATTTGGCTTTCTTACAAATAGAATGTGTGAAAAATTGTTCATAAAATCAGACAAGAAACGTGATAATTTGCTGCAGTAATGCTTTCGAAAGAAAAAATATATAAATAAAAAAGCGAAATAAAAAATAAAACATTTGAACATGTCTATGAACTATGTGCAGAGCCAGTTCTCAGCCTGGATAAAATATGAAATGTTCTTGTTACGAAATTGTTGGCACAGGCTTCTCCAATGTTGTGGCTTAATTCAACGTTCGGAAAATCAATGGCTAAAATATTTGTGGTCAGAAACACCATGTGGACGTCATGGCTCACAAACCACACGATCGGAAATCCCACGACACCATTTTATGGACTGTCCTTACCTGAACCCTCCCTCCTCCCCCGCCTCTGGCCAACTGGCTTGTCACTTTCTATATCAGTGGCAGCTTAGCATTCACGACGTGTTTCCTGCGTAAACTCAAGCCCTCATGCAGTCTCCAGGAATAGCTAACTATCATTACTTAGCTGAGGAAACTAATTTATTGTGAATAATGTTTGAAACAGTACTGCTCGAGTTCACTAATTGATTAGCAACGCCGAAAGCAGCAACGGCGAAAGATAATCTCCAGACTTGAAAAAGACCGTATACACACACACACACACACACACACACACACACACACACACACACACACATACATACATACATACATACAGAGAGAGAGAGAGAGAGAGAGAGAGAGAGAGATAATAGTATAGCTACTATACTAAAAAGAAAGTGTGCTAATGGTCCGATTTTAAAATAGTAGCAGTTAGTGTACTTCTTTCAATTATTGAGAAAGAGCAACAAAATGATCTTTATTTAGATGGAATCGTTTTATAGAAATTGGAATTCCTCATATTAAAGTCAGTTATCTGAACTGTTGTTGGGCTTGCTGGTCTCGTGGCAAAGTGATGCCTGGAAACCGATTTCCGGTCGGATCTTTCAGACTGAGTTTTAACCTAACCCTCACCTCTCAACGATGTGAGGGGTCGCCAAAAACGACACGTGGTTCGGGTTCCACGTTAAACTGTAGGTCTCCTCAGGTTGGATAACTGAGGCAGAGGAGGGAAACGCAAGTCGCCGGAGTGACGCCCAAGTAAAAGACTTGCGTGAGGCCATTGAGTCACACGAAATTATTATTATCTGAGTTAATGAGGCACTAAGCGTTGACTCACTGGGCACTACTGTTTCTTCCCAGGCTGGTGCATGTTACCTCTTGGTGGCCGCATCGACGCATGACCGTCGGGCGATAGCGACTACATACTGAGTCCCCACAAACTGTTTACCTTTCGACGTCGATTTATTCTGCGCACTGGATAGGTGCTTTAGGATAAGTTTCGAAGCAGATAAACAGTTGGGATTTTCGTGAGCAGACAGATGGAAGATTTTTTGTATGTTATGTCCAATCGACAGCACTATTATCTCAGCTTGACCACCACTGATATACCTATTCACCGAGGTCTTGAAGCCAATCGAGTGTGGTATGAACAAACTTTGCGTATTGTACTTTGCTCTGTAATGTTATCACGAGTTAGCTGGAAGTATTTCGTAGAAGGGTTGCAACGTAACCTTCCAGTACTGGTGGTGGTATAAGTCCAACTAAGTAGGAAGATTACCGTCGCTTTGACATGTCCTACCGCGCCTGCAAGCTACCATCTGTCGTAAACGATTTCTTAAATTCGTGTGGTCCACGAAATTACTGGCCCCTGCGAGTTATTGCTGGGTATTAATAATTTCTAGTGGAAGGTTTTAACAAACCGGTAGAAATTTGAACGCAACGGATAACACATTTTTTTGAACCACCTATACAGGGCTTAATAGGCACTACATAGCTTTTATTTGCTTCCATGACCCAGAATTCGACTATGGTACTGACTGCCACCTATTCTTTATGATGGAAGGAGTAAATAATCAGTCGAGGGTAGAGATTAATTGATATTTATTCAGTACCGATGGTATTTCAACAACTAGTCGTGTTTCTCTTGCAATGTACATCATCAAAACCGGTCTCTAGTTAACACGGTTCAGTTTCGCCACGTAATTATGGAATGGGGCAGAGGAGCGCAGACCTGGCTTCAATGTAATTCTATTCAACCGCACAATTATACCTAAACCCTCGGTTATTACATTCAGTTACTATAGATTACTCAGAACAAGTTCCGCAAAGACAATACAAGCAAAACTAGGTCAGGGTGGAAGAGTATTTCGCAAATCTTTATCAAATCAGTGGGCATTAAAATCCGATACTTTTCCTAGTTGCACGAGTATTTTACTTAACGCACAACATCGCCAACAAATCAACTCGTTATGGGCGTGCACAAGAAACATCACTTCAATGCTGTTCCACCCACATGGCCAAGTTTCAGTAGCCAACAGAAACCCAGAAAAATATGGACACACTATTATTCCTTCCCTATTTTACACTCGCTCACGATCGTATGATTATTCATCGTGTACAATATATTTTCAGACCGAAACTACAATTTATCAATGTGGCGGTTGCTCCAACTGACCACGTGGCGCGAAAGCAAGCTCACAAAGAAAACACATAGAAAATAAATAAAAAACCCAAAATATTACTGTAAATGTAAGAGGCAGATTAAAACACATTGAATGAGTGAGTTTCCGTTAAGCACAGAGCAATAACGTGACTGTGAGCTTAAGGCACATGGTGCGTTGCCTGAACAAGGCACTAACGCAAGGTCTACTGAAATTCGAGTAAATTAAGAAAATCAATTCCCTTATGGGGTTCAGTGGTAATTTCGCGCCTGATTTCAACATCTGGACTTCGTTACAGAGCAGATTTCAGACAATCTAATACCTATGTTAACATCACCAAAACGAGAGCTGCGTCTCCATGTCTGTCCAGCACCACGATCCAGGAAGAAGTGCTCCTCTAACCGAATTCGCCCAACCGTTCCGCTTACAAACGTGGTGGGGGTTGCGCGCCAACCTGACAGAGCCAATACGCGGGCCTACGTGTCATCTTTGCCCTGACCCGCAAACTTGGCCTCTGCTAAACTTGTTCACGCTTGGGGGGTTGGTACTACCTACCCTAGAACGACCATTCATGCAGTGTTACAATCTGTGCCATAAAGCTTTCTGCTAGTTCACACACTCACTCATTTATACCGTCCAGGCCACACAAAGGAAAGGAAAATGGGAAACGTGGTACACAACAGAAAAAAATTCAAAAAGTTACACTGTTTAGTCCATTCTCTCCTTTTGGACACCACCTGAGGTATTACCTGCAAGAGAAGAAACTCTTGCTAATAATTTCTGCGTGCTAGAAATTTAATAAAAAATTGGAACGGTACAACAAGTTCCGTTTCATGGTGTTCACACTAACGAGGACTTTTTTTCACAAAACTCAACATCTACATCACCCTGGTAGGGTATTAGATACCATTAAAAAGGATTGACGAAACTTGAAACCACAACGTTACCGTCACGCTATAATCAGGTTTTGAGCCACCATTGTACCTGTATGGTTCTGGGAAAGGACTGGCATGTGTACGATTCGAAACCAGTGGTAACAGATTAATAAATGGGCACATACCATTCAAAATATCTGAAGCAAGAATTCTTTACATAAAAAGAAACAAAGATAATGCCATCTGCAAAGGCGAAACAACATGCTTTTCCCCTCCGATCATTGTTGAAATGCAGAAATCCAACATAGATATTTTCAAGGACATTGATTAATCAACCGTAATAAAATATAGAAACGATTTGAGTGTCAAGAATCTTACGATGTAAAGAAACTACAGAGATATTTTTCTACGTCATCAGAAGAATCCTGAGAGTTCTATGGGAAGGCCACAGAGTCTTGCGATGAACGTGACAACGAAAATAATGAAGTAAGTATGCTAATAAGACAATATATTAAATTATTATTTGTTGAGTAGGTTAAAATACACTGCGATGATACAAGCCACGGGATACCGATATGTATGTACATATGTACACCATGGCGGTGGTATTGCGTACGCGAGGTGTAAACAGGCAGTGCATTGGCAGAGCTGTCGTTTGTACTCAAGTGATTCATGGGAGAACGATTCCGACGTGATTATAGCCGCACAACAGGAATTAACATATTTTAAAGGAGGAATGGTATTTGGAGATAGATGCATGAGACATTCCATTTAGGAAATCCTTAGGGAATTCAGTATTCCGATATCCACAGTGTCAAGAGTGTGCCGATAGTACCAAATTTCAGGCGTTACCTCTCACTACGGACAATCCTGTGGCTGACGGCCTTCGCTGAAGGACCGAGAGCAGTTGCGTTTGAGCACAATTGTCACTGCTAACAGACAAGCAACACTGCTTGATATAAACGCAAAGATAAATGTGGGACGTACGGCGAACGTATCCGTTAGGACAATGGGGCGAAATTTGGCTTTAATGTGCTGTGGCAAGAGGCGATCGACGCCTTTGCTAACAGCACGACATCGCCAGCAGCGCCTCTTCCGTACTCGTGGCCGTGTTGAAACGTCCCCTTAGAAAAATTATGAATTGCTGGGCTGGTAAACTTCTACGGTATCTGATACAAAGACAGCTGAGTAAAACTGAACGTACTCAGACAGTTCCCTCTTTACTTATTCTGATCATCACTACACTGACACACAATATTTTTTTAGTGCAACGCAATCTGATTTTCAATAATCTCTGCAAAAGAATGGCCCTGACTAACAATAACCTATACCTTCCATGAATCACTTACCTCACAAAAATCTTCGTTACTCGAACTACTGCAGTACAGCGTGTACCAATACTGCCATCTAAATAAAAGATTCTGACTACTGAAGGCACTAACTACTGATAAGCATAGTCATCAAATGAAAGTTTTTGATAGAGAAGAAACAATGTATTTACCTTAATAGTGTTCAAAAGTCATTATATATATATATATATATATATATATATATATATATATATAGGGTGGTCCATTGATAGTGACCGGGACAAATATCTCACGAAAAAAGCGTCAAACGAAAAAACTACAAAGAACGAAACTCGTCTAGCTTGAAGGGGGAAACCAGATGGCGCTATGGTTGTCCCGCTAGGTAGCGCTGCCATAGGTCAAACGGATATCAACAACGTGTTTTTAAAAATAGGAACCCCCTTTTTTATTACATTTTCGTGTAGCACGTAAAGAAATATCAATGTTTTACTTGGATCACTTTTTTCCCTTTGTGACAGATGGCGCTGTAATAGTCACAAACGTATAAGTACGTGGTATCATGTAACGTTCCGCCATTACGGACGGTATTTGCTTCGTGGTACATTACCCGTGTTAAAATGGACCGTTTACTAATTGCGGAGAAGGTCGATATCGTGTTGATGTATGGCTATTGTGATCAAAATGCCCAACGGGCGTGTGCTATGTATGCTGCTCGGTATCCTGGACGACATCATCCAAGTGTCCGGACCGTTCGCCGGATAGTTACGTTATTTAAGGGAACAGGACGTGTTCAGTCACATGTGAAATGTTAACCACGACCTGCAACAAATGATGATTCCCAAGTAGGTGTTTTAGCTGCTGTCCCGGTTATTCCGCACATCAGTAACAGACAAACTGCGCGAGAATCGGGAATCTCAAAAACGTCGGTGTTGAGAATACTACATCAACATCGATTGCACCCGTACCATATTTCTATGCACCAGGAATTGCATGGCAACTACTTTGAACGTCGTGTGCAGTTATGCCACTGGGCACAAGAGAAATTACGGGACGATAACAGATTTTTTGCACGCTTTCTATTTAGCGACGAAGCGTCATTCACCAACAGCGGTAACGTAAACCGGCATAATATGCACTATTGGGCAGCGGAAAATCCACGATGGCTGCGACAAGTGGAACATCAGCGATCTTGGCGGGTTAATGTATGGTGCGGCATTATGGGAGGAAGGATAATTGGCCCCCATTTTATCGATGGCAATCTAAATGGTGCAATGTATGCTGATTTCCTACGATGTTACTACAAGATGTTTCACTGCATAACAGAATGGCGATGTACTTACAACATGATGGATGTCCGGCACATAGCTCGCGTGCGGTTGAAGCGGTATTGAATAGCATATTTCATGACAGGTTGATTGTTCGTCGAAGCACCATACCACGGCCCGCACGTTCACCGGATCTGATGTCCCTGGCTTTCTTTCTATAGGGAAAGTTTGAGGATATTTGCTATCGTGATCCAGCGACAACGCCTGACAACATGCGTTTGCGCACTGTAAATGCATGTGCGAACATTACGGTAGGCAAACTACTGGCTGTTGAGAGGAATGTCGTTACACTTATTGCCAATTGCATTGAGGTTGACGGGCATCATTTTGAGCATTTATTGCATTAATGTGGTAATTACAGGTAATCACGCTGTAACAGCATGCTTTCTCAGAAATGATAAGTTCACAAAGGTACATGTATCACATAGGAAGAACCGAAATAAAATGTTCAAACGTACCTACGTTCTGTATTTTAATTTAAAAAACTTATCTGTTACCAACTGTTCGTCTAAAATTGTGAGCCATATGTTTGTGACTATTACAGCCCCATCTATCAAAAAGCGAAAAAGTGGCCCAACTAAAACATTCATATTTCTTTACGTACCATACGAATATGTAATAATAAATGGGTGTTCCTATTTAAAAAAAGGCATTTGACATCCGTTTGACCTATGGCACCGCCATCTAGCGGGCCAACCATAAGCGCCATCTGGTTTCCCTCTTCAAGCTAGACAAGTTCCGTTCTTTGTTGTTTTTTCACACGTCCAGATCGTCCGCTCAAAACTCTGGCATCTCTCTCTCCATATCCAGCACAGCTGGCGGCTGACTTCCAACTGCCCAACGCTACGATCTGTTCACATTAGACTTGGCCACTGTGTCTATGTTTCGATACAGTGTATCGATACGCGGAACTGTTTCAGTGTTTCGGAACGGCTGTGGTTCGTTGTTTCGAAACAGTGGTGTTTCATTCCGCCCCTGTCTCGGATAACCGGACCAGATTCGATCTCGAGCCAGACACTGTATCGTTGTTTCAAAATAAGGCTGTTTCAGTCCACCTGTGCTTGGAACGGACTAATTGTATCGAAACAGTGTTGTTTCATTCCGCTCTGTGTCGTACGAGATTCGGGCTCGGCACAGGTACTGAAACACAACACTTCATGAAACACTTTCAAGAGTGTCGAAATCTTTTTGACAAGCAATAGCATGAAGCTAAGATATCCGAAAATGAAGCTTCGTTTCTAGCTGACTATCCTATTGCGAAATGGCGTGACATCTGCTTTATAAACACTAACCAAACAATAAAACAACGCGTACTATTCGCATTCAAAATAATAAATATGTGAAAATCATTCGATTAAATTACACTTTTTTTTAATAACATACGCTTCTCTTTTCATGTACTGTAATCATATTAAGAAACGCAAGTAAGCCTACAACATTTTGAATAAAAAAAGGCGCAGAGTGACAGTTATAAGACATATACATAAATTTGATGGAGGTATAATTGCAAGCAATCTGTTTGACATATCACTGATAGTGTAATGGTGAACGGGAAGGGGTGGGAAACATGGTAAATTTATAGCAACGGTTCGAAACACCTTGAAAGACAAAATTTTTTTCTGTTATATTTTGTTATTAATTCGAATTATTTGGCGTTATTTGTGAGTCTATAGTCACTGTGCCTATTATCCACAATGATTCCCTTTGTGTGCATGGAAATTAGCGGGATGGGTATATTACCCATACTAACGGAATGTGGGAATCCCAGTAGCATATCCGTTGTTTCTGCAGTTTGCTCCCACCTCCAGTTCCGTTCGTGGTGGTTCTTCTGTCTTTAGCTATGGCTGTCCTCAGCCAATTGAAAAGTATGAAAGTCATACGACACGAAAGCAGCGCATTTGCTGCAGGAAATACGAAACTGCCAAGACCCCTAAGTGATAAGTTTCATACTTTCTGCGACATGATTAGCGCTCTCGCACCTCATTTGTGTTTGTATGGACATACTTACACAGTTGACATTCAAGATGATAAAATGTGTAGGTTTATTAGATTAGAAAACACAAACTGTTTCACTGTTTCGAAACAGCGTATCGAAACATTACAGTGTACTGTTTCATTTGTTTCGAAACAGTTACTTGTTTCAGTTTGCCCATCTCTAGTTCACATCCAACTGCCTAACACTACACAAGCGAATATTCCAACAATGAGTCTAATCAGCCACAGACTGCACACAGCACAGTCAGTGATTTTTATACAGAGCGCTACGTGGCGTTACCAACATAAGAACCTAAACAGCCTGCTTACAGTATCGGTTAGATCCTGGACGACTGGAAAACGGTGGCCTGGTAAAATGAGTTGCGATTTCAGTTGGTAAGAGCTGATGGCAGGGTTTGAGTGTGGTGCAGACCCCATGAAGCCACGGATCCAAGTTGTCAACGATGCAGTGTGCGAGCAGGTGGTGGTTTGATAATGGTACTGGCTCTGTTTACATGGAATTGACTGGGTCTTCTGGTCCAGCTGCCATTTGGAGACCATTTGTAACCATTCATGAACGTCATGTTCCCAAACGAAAGTGGAATTTTTATGGATGACGCTTGTCCCTCATAGATACCCTTCCGTTCTGGCCGCAGAGGCACGCCAAGGCACTCCACCTCGGCAAGGTCGTTGGTTTATGGGGGAGGCAGCGACCTTAAACGTGAACAACTCTTAAAAACAGAGTTTTTCTTAAAATTTAATCACAAATTTATATTTTAAAATTTTTAGTTTAATGTTTTTGTTGTTATTTTTATTACAGTTACGTATAAGTGGTTATAGAAGAACAATTAAGAGAATATTACAAAAGTTGTACTAAAACTTCAACTCTTGGACAGTTCCAGAACATTTAGTTGTAGAAAATAACGCAAACGGTTTAAAATAAATGTATTTTATGGTGAAAACGTTTGGATAAGCACAATTTTAGCAAAATGAGGTGTGATTCTCAAAACGCCTACTCTTAGATATGTGTCGAGAGTTGGAGGTTATTTTTAAATACGTTTTTGAACGAATTGTATTTCTGTTTAATGTTAATGCCTAAGCCGCCTCCTCTCGTCCAGAAGACTTTTTGCATTGCCCCCTCCATTACTTTACTCTTAGAATATGTAGGCGGTAACACACACACTCAGTTTCAGATCTTTCGGCATGTGTACTGCGGAAACAACTTTCTTGAAACGCCGTGATTGTCTCCCATAGTGATGCAGAAGTTTGAAATTTGGCTCAAACGTGCGTACTGCCTGCCTTTGTAATTGTGGAAAGGCGAGACGCGCTGCAACGTCAGCCTCAGATTCGGCCGACGGTTCAAACAGGATGGTGTCAACACGTGAGAGAAAAAGGCCAGAGTTCGGAAGTTCATGTGAGGTAAAATGTGGGTAAATGATGTCACATTAGCTCCAAATTTCGCCACAATTCTACCAAGCGACACCGTGGACGTGTCATACGTAACACCACTTCTTAGCCACAGCTGACCTCTCCTTCTGACGCTTCTCCGATGGAGGTCAGAACTGCAACGCCTGCCGTTGCAGTCGAGCTGTTTTCTTACGAGTGGCTGAGAAAAATATTTCAGGCACATCGGCGCTGAGAATCGACTTCGAAAGGCCGTAGGGGGTGACATAAAGGGCGTCAATGAAAGCACCCATTTCCTCCGAGCCTTGATTCCCAGACATTTCCAGGTCGAAAACGGAAGTTTCCAGTGTGGTGAGCAGCAGAACGACGTTCGTGACACTGCTGACACCCTCCAGCCGACTCAACCCTTCTCTAAGGACACAGTGGACCAGAAATTCCAGGGAATGTGATGGCACCCCTTTGGAGCGCACTGTAAACGCAGATTTTGATCTAGTGTACAGGGTGGAACCACAAGGGGCCGTTCTAAGCCATTCGACGAAATCCGAGCGCGATCCGAAGCAGCAAAGGGTCTTAAGTTTTTTTCAGTCCGCGCAGGGCGTCATGTATTTGTACCATTACAGAGGTTGGTAACTGGCATGTTTGAGCCAATTGTCAAACGTCTTCGTCCTGATTACATTAGATTAGTACTTGTTCCACAGATCATGAATACGACACTTCGTAATGATGTGGAGCGTGTCAGGTTAATGAAAGGTGTCTATACAAGATATTACATTACACAACATATTACATGACACTTAATATTATTAATTTTTTTGTGGGGGGGGGGGGAAATTACCCACTTACTATGTCCAAAAATTCATCTAATGAGTAGAAAGAGTTGCCATTCAGAAATTCTTTTAATTTCCTTTTAAATGCTAAATGGCTATCTGTCAGACTTTTGATACTATTAGGTAAGTGACCAAAAACTTTTGTGGCAGCACAATTTACCCCCTTCTGAGCCAAAGTTAGATTTAACCTTGAGTAGTGAAGATCATCCTTTCTCCTGGAGTTGTAGCCATGTATACTGCTATTACTTTCCAATTCGTTCGGATTGTCAATAACAAACTTCATAAGTGAATATATATATATATATATATATATATATATATATATATATATATATATTTATTGTGAGGCTACAGTGAAGATCACTAGCTCTTTAAATAAGTGTCTGCAGGATGATCTTGAATGAGCTCCAGCAATTCTGATTACACACTTTTGTGCAATGAACACTCTTTTACTCAATGATGAGACCCCAGAATATGATGCCATACGAAAACAGAGAATGAAAATAGGCGTGGTAAGCTAATTTACTTAGATGTACATCGCCAAAATTGCAATGACCCTAATAGCGTAAGTAGCTGAACTCAGTGCACACACCTAGAAATTTTGAATATTCTACCTTAGCTACCGCTTTCTGTTCGAAGTATATATTTATTAATGGTATCATTCCACTTACTGTGTGGAACTATATATACTGTGTTTTGTCAAAGTTTATTGAGAGCCCATTTGCAGAGAACCACTTAATGATTTTCTGAAAAACATACTTTACAATTTCATCAGTTAATTCTCGTCTGTTGGGTGTGATAGCTGTACTTGTACCATCGGCAAAAAGTACCAGCTTTGCATCTTCGTGAATATAGAATGGAAAGTCATTAATATATATTAAGAACAGCAGATGACCCAAGACCGAACTTTCCGGCACCCCGTTCTTAACTGTTCCCCAGTTTGAGAAATCACCATTTTTTGCATTTTATGTGAACTGCTTATTTCAACTTTCTGCACTCTTCCGGCGCGCGAGATTAGCCGAGCGGTCTAAGGCACTGCAGTCATAGACCGTGCCGCTGGTCCCGGCAGAGGTTCGAATCCTCCCTCGGGCATGGGTGTGTGTGTTTGTCCTTAGGATGGTTTAGGTTAAGTAGTGTGTAACCTTAGGGACTGATGACCTTAGCAGTTCAGTCCCATAAGATTTCACACACATTTGAACATTTTTTTGCACTCTTCCAGTTAGGTATGATTTAAACCACTGTCCCATTCATACCACAGTACTTGAGCTTATCTAGAAGTATTCCATGGTTTACACAATCCTAAGCCTTTGAGAGATCACAAAAAATCCCAACGGGTGACTTTCGATTACTCACAGCATTTAATCTTTCATTAGCGAAAGCATATATAGCATTTTCCGTTGAAAAACCTTTCTGGAAATCAAACTGACATTTTGTTAAAACTTTATTTTTACAAAGGTGTGGAAGACAACTATGGCGTTTCGAGGAAGTAATCAAATGGCTCTGAGCACTATGGGACTTAACATCCATGGTCATCAGTCCCCTGAGGAAGTAATCCTTTAACTGGGTTACACAGTGTAGATTTCAGTGCTAGCCGTTTGCATATGTTGGTTTTATATGGGAAGAAGAAAACTATCGTCTAAATTGATTTATATTTTCTCTGCATGTTTGTTATTTTTCGCCAGTTTTCATAACACGTAAATAGCAGAGTGTTATCAGTCGATCCATCTCGATTTTATATGGACGAATGTCACAGCTTTTGGAGACTGTTGAGCACACGAATTGTGCAGTTTCAGGGGCTTACATCGGGGCGAAGGTGAAGGACCGTGGTCCAGCACGGCTGCAGAAGAAGGAAGAGCGAAGAAGGAAGGAAGCACCATGTGGCGGCCCGCGTCCCTGCTGATGGTGCTCGTGGCGCTAGTAGGAGCGGCTGGAGGTGGTCTACGCATAGGTCAGTGGCTCCCACTCAGTCCCACAAACACCAGTTACATTTGGATTGGATTGGTTGGGGGAAGAGACCAAACAGAGAGGTCATCGGTCTCATCGGATTAGGGAAGGAAGTCGGCCGTGCCCTTTCAAAGGAACCATCCCGGCATTTGCCTGGAGCGATTTAGGGAAATCACGGAAAACCTAAATCAGAATGGCCAGACGCGGGATTGAACCGTCGTCCTCCCGAATGCGAGTCCAGTGTGCTAACCACTGCGCCACCTCGCTCGGTTCACCAGTTACACTGAGGTGGCAAAAGTTATGGGGCAGAGATACGTTGTGAGGTGACAGGCTTTGGGGGCGGGTGTGAAGACCGCAGTTTCTGTAGTAAAAATCGCGGCGAAGTGTCAGTCGAGAATCTGGCGTGTTTACATCTAAGATGGGTGTGTGTCAGCCGTCTTGACAGCAGCAGAATCGTCCTAGTTTCAGCACTGACCGAGAGATGGCGGTTCTTTAAAAAGAGTACGGTCAGTCTGGCGTCCAGCCACGTGACGCGGAAACTCAACGGCCGGCACGCCGGCTCATGGTGGGCTTCCTCCTGGCAGGTTTTAGCATAAAGCTAAAGTAAATGTATGATGTAGAAATAAATAAAAACTGATCTCAATGTGGCACAAAGGAGCTTGTAGGCTCATTTTAAAGCAGAAAATTAGCCTGTTGTGCTCACATAAACGCGCCTGCAGTCGCTTTGGTAGTTTTTGAATTATAATAAATCGAATATTTTAGTAACTAAGTAAGATTGTGCATTGGAAATCTTGGAGACGCTTCGAAAAAATTTTACGAAGAACGTGTCAAATGAAAGGTCTGAATGAGTAATATTAAGATATCTATGTAACATATTTACACGTTTTAAAAATTCAAATGAGGAGCCGGAATGCTGTTTTCGTGATTAAAATGCAGAATTTTGATAACAAAAAATAGGAACTATAAAGATAGCGGCAGTATGGAAAAGTAGGCAGAAAGAAATAGGTAATACAATAATAATATCAGTTCTTTAAGCATTGAAAGTATTTTAAATAATGAAAAGTTCTATATGAAGAACACATAAATTTTAATAATATGAGAATAGGGTCCCGTACAGACATTTTTTGATCAATCTGAATTCAGCGAAAAATTTCCGTCTGAAGAGAAGTGTTACATGCATTTTATTGTATCTATATTAAGAGTAAAAATAAATTTTATGTGCAAACAAACTTGATTCGACTTCAAAGTGTTCAAACCGAGGGCTTTTAAGGACGGCCATTTTCTGTGGTAGGGGGCCAGTCATTCAGTTGAGTTGAAAGGGGTAGCACGTGTAACTGGCAGAAGTCCGTGCACGAACTGGACTTCGAATATTTTCGGACCGCGAAGTCGCGTGGAACATGTGATTTTCAGCAGTTGGGTGCTGCTGGACTTTGAAGAATTCTCGGCGGTGCGTTTGTGAGACTTGTGAAAATTTCGCACACGAGTTGAACTTATTTCCGTAGCGCGAAGTCGTGTCGAAAAAGTTCAGAGTTAAACAACCGCCGTGGGATATAGTGATTTCAGCTTGCGGTTGGACTTCGGATTGTGTTTGGTTTATTATTATTTTTCGAGAAGTATTCTCCGCTCGGAGCTTTTTTCATCTTGGAGTTTCAGCTATTTTAAAAGAAACATTAAGTGAATAACTGCTGAATGATTGTGATTAATATTTGACTGGTGCTGTTAAACTAACTCGGTAAATATCTTAGGTCAAATCAAGAACACTTAACAGTATTTTAGTCAAATCTGTCCTGAACAAGTTAAAATAAACTCCAATTAGTTAAAGCTGTGTTTGTTCACTAGAAATTATTCCTCCCTGCTAGCATTTGTTTTTATAAACCTGAAATTAATTTAAAATTACTGGAGATAGTGCAGCGGATGTGGCTGGCATCCCTCAGACCTAACGTAGCCAATTTAGTAAATAAGTCCGACCACATTTTACGGAACCCCAAGAGGATGCATGCTATGTAGATGCTTGGGTGATTATTGTTTTTTTTATTTTTATTTTTTCGTGCAGAAGCACGTGGGGGCTCGAACCATCTACTAGATAACTGACTTTGAACTAAAATTATTGTGACCACCCAGTGCAACCAGTGTGTTTCTCCCGGTCTCGCGCTTAGAGAGAAACCGTAGCACGTCGCAAATGGTTTTCTCGACCCAGCGAAGTTCGCAAATGGGTATTTCTCGTCCGTAGTAGCTCAGAATGTACATATAAAGGTAGCGCTAGTATCGCATACAAGGTATAAAAGAACAGTGAACTGGCAGAGCTGTTATTTTTACTCAAATGATTCGCTTGAGAAAGGTTCCAGCGTGATTACGGCAGAACGACCGGAATTTTTAGACTTAAAACGAGGAATGCCAGTTGCAGCTAGACGAATGGGATATTCCATTTCGGAAATCGTTAGAGAATTTAATATTACAAGATCCGCATTGTCAAGCGTATGTCGAGAATACCAAATTTCAGGCATTATCTCTCATCACGGACAACCCAGTGGCCGACGGCTTTCACTGAATGATCGGGAACAGCGGTGTTTGCGTAGAGTTGTCAGTATTAACAGACAAGCAACACTTCTTGGCATAACAGCAAAAATCAATGTGGGACACACGACTAACTTATCCGTTAGGACAGTGCGGCGAAATCTGGCGTTAATGGGCTATGAGAACAGGCGACCGACGTGAGTGCCACTGCTAACAGCATGACATCGCCTGCAGCGCCTCTCCCGGGCTCGTGAAATATATCGTACCCAAGATGACAGGAAAACCGTGACCTGGTCAGATAAGTCCTCATATCAGTTGGTAAGAGCTGATGGTAGGGATAGAGTGTGACGCAGACCTCATGAACCCATGGACACAAGTTGTCAACAAGGCTCTGTTCGGGCTGGTGGTGGCTACATAATGGCGTGGTCTGTTTTTACGTGGAATGGACTGGGTCCTCTGGTCCAATGAACCGATCATTGATCATTTGGAGCCATTGATGGACTTCATATTCCAAAGCGACTATGGAATTTTTACGGATGACAAGACGCCATGTCACTGAGCCAAAGACGTTTGCGATTGGTTTGAAGACATTCTGAACAATTCGAGCGAATGATTTGGCCACCCAGATCGCCCAACACGAATCTCATCGAACATGTATGGGACATAGTCGGGGGGTCAGTTGGTGCACAATATCTTGCAGCGGCAACACTTTCGCAATTATACACGGGTCTAGAGGCAACACTGCTCAGCATTTCTGCTGGGGTCTTCCAACGACTTGTTGAATTCATGCCACATCGAGTTTCTGGAGAATAAGAGATTAGAGATATACCATAACTTCTGTCGCAACCGAGAGAGGTGGCGCAGTGGTAAGCACACTGGACTTGCATTCGGCTGGGTTCAAACCCGAGTTCGGCAGTCCTGATTTACGTTTTCCGTGATTTTCTGAAATAGCTTCAGGCGAATTCCGGGATGATTCCTTTGAAACGTCACGGTCGATTTCCTTCCCCATCCTTCCCTAATCGGAGATTGTGCTCCATCTCCGATGACCTGTTTGTCGACAGGACGCTAAACATTAATCTCCTCCTCCTCTACTTTCGTCACCTCAGTGCACATATGCTCTACACTGTATTACATTCACTCAACACATTCCCGGCAGCCATGTAAACGGCACTGTGTACGAAGCCGCGGTGCGGGAAGCTGTATGGCGACTTCCACATTCACACATAAAGGGCTGATGGTGCCCATCAGTTACCAGACAGCCGTGGCCCTGTGGGCCTGCTAGAAGCTTCCACTGCTGCAGCTGCCTGCCGTGCCACACACAAAGCGCAACATGTGAGATGTGATCAAAAAGTAACGGGCATATTTTGATTTCACGTGCTTTATACATCAGATTTTCAAGTTTTTTTGTATTGTTGGTACATGTGTTACTATTGTATGTTTTCATTTTCAGCTCTTTTGAATATTTGGTTAATTGCTGACATTCGAAAAGGCTATTCGTGTTTTCAAGCGCTCACCGAATTTTTACTTTTGATAAAAAAATTGTTCAAATGGCTCTGAGCACTATGGAACTTAACAGCTGAGTTCATCAGCTACGGTCGCAGGTTCGAATCCTGCCTCGGGCATGGATGTGTGTGATGTCCTTAGGTTAATTAGGTTTAAGTAGTTCTACGTTATAGGGGACTGATGACCTCAGAGTTAAGTCCCATAGTGCTGAGAGCCATTTGAACCATTTTTTTTATCGAAAGTAAAAATTCGGTGAGCACTTGAAAACGCGAATAACCTTTTCGAATGTCAACAATAAACCAAATATTCAAAAGAGCTGAAAATGAAAATATACATCAGCAATGTTGACTGTGGCTTTTGGTGAATCTACTGTGAGTAATACAATAGTTTACGAGTGGTATAAACGTTTCAGAGAGGGTCGAGAAGATGCCCTGGACGCCCTAGCACATCAATTACCGATTACTATGTGGAAATAGTAGGGAAAATGGTTCAGAAAATCACCGAGTCACCATCAGAGAGGCTGCTGATGATATCGGCATCTCATTTGTCTCGTGCCTAGACAATTTTTTCGAGTGTTTTGGGCATGAAACGTGTAGCAGCAAAGTTTGTTTCGAAATTGTTGAATTTCACATAAAAACCACATCGCGTAGACATAACTCAGGAATTGCAGACTGAAGTCGATACCGATCTAGAACTTCTAAAGAACGTTGTAATAGGTGACGAAACAAAGTATACCGGTATGACATCGAAACCAATGCCTAGTCGTTCAGTGGAAGCTACCTAAAGAGCCAAGACCAAAAAAATTCGACAACTTCAGTCAGATGTAAAGGTTCTTCTCATTATTTTCTTTCATTACAATGGGATAGTGCATCATGAGTACCTTCCTTATGGTCGTAAAGTCAATACGCAATACTACCTGGAAGTTATGCGCCGTTTGCGCGAAACAGTCCGAAAAAATGACTAGAATTGTGGCAAAACCACTCGTGGAAATTCCACCCCGATAATGCTACCGCTCAGATCTCAATGGCTGTTAGAGATTTTTTGGCAAAGAAACAAAAGTGCCCTGGTGTCTCAACCACGGTACTCGTTGCACATGGCCTCTTGCTATATCCTTCTGTTCCCGAGGCTGAAGAGAACCCCGAAAGAACGTCGTTTTGACACCATTGATGAGATAAAAACATAATCACTGAAGGAACTGAACGCCATAACGCAATGTAAGTTCCAGTAGTGCTCCCCAGATTGGAAAAACCGATGGCACAAGTGTATTACATCTGTGGGGATTACTTTGAAGGGGACAAAGTTGATGGTGCTAAGTAAATAAAGGCTCTTTAAGAAAAACTTCCTTTACTTTTTGAACGTACTTCGTATCTTTCCCGGTAACGCCCATAGGCTCGTCCTACGCCTTACTGTGGACGCCAGTTCAAAAAAAAAAAAAAAAAAAAAAAAGGTTCAAATGGCTCTGAGCACTATGGGACTTAACTTCTGAGGTCAGCAGTCCCCTAGAACTTAGAACTACTTAAACCTAACTAACCTAAGGACATCACACACAACCATGACCGAGGCAGGATTCGAACCTGCGACCGTAGCGGTCGCGCGGTTCCAGTCTGTAGCGCCTAGAACCGCTCGGCCACCTCGGCCGGCTGTGGACGCCAGTGCTGGCTTACAATAACTGTGGGGGAAGCCATGAGATTATGAGCTGGTAATTTCTGTATTAAGTTTAGATACATGCTTGAAAATGACTCACGGTTGAAACTGGCCAATTGGACGGATAATAAAAAGTATGCAACCTACTTGGACCACGTTTTCATTCTCAATACACGTCCAAGCAGTTTACCACAAAAATAAAATGTTAAAACCCCTGAATTCCTTCTAAATGGGTTGTGTACCAAGTTTACCAGGCTGCCTTGAGGGGTTTAAGTTACCTGAACGGTAAGCGGTTCGTGTTTTCCAACACTCATTGGAAGGACTCATCTGAGAGTCCTGGTAGGAAGCAGGACTTTATAGAGAGTACTTTTGCTAGCAGTAGGAAGTGGCCGATCAGATGCGTGCATTCGAGTCCTGAAAGTGGTTGTCAGAACGACCTGAATGTTTCATGACAGTTTCGTGGATCAGGTTTGGAACTTGCGGCAGCCCTCGCTAGAGTAGGAGACGAGTCGTGGGGCCTGTGGCTCAGAAGTTACGTTTTAAGAGTTTTCCGTATTACAAGGCGGTAATCGGTTGACCTTAGCTATCAGGCTATTTAATTTTTCTTAATGGAAAGGTCGAAACAGTTTGTAAGTACGTCTCCCTTGTGCGGGGACAGAGTCGCTTTCATTCGACAAGGAGAGTGTTGCTTTTCGTAGCACCTATTACGTCAGTGGGAAAAGTGTCGCTTGAAACAAACTGTTTGGTTGTTGTTCAAATATTTTCAAGCAAAAAATTTTGAACAAAAAATGATCAATTTATTTCAGGAGGCCCATTTGGCATCCACATAATAAGTGTTCTGAAGTTTTCCATCTTGTTCGCTTGGCTCTTTGCGACTTTGCAATACAATTTGAGTGCTGCCGATTTGTGAGCGTGTACGTCCCCTGTAGACGGGGGCCTTTCACACCAGGTGGTGGACTCAGTAACTTGCAGGAGGTGCTGTTCAGTGAACGACGTCGATTTGACAAGGTTTAACTGAAGCCAATAAATTACTTTTGTTCCCGTGAAAATTTAGACGTAGTGTAGTTGTGTGAATTTTAGCTGTTGATTTCGAACTATTTCCTCTTTTGTTGTTGTAGAACATTACCAGCGAAAGTTGCTAGCAATCATTTCGATGTGTGCACTGAAATGCTAGGGATGGAGTTTTTCAGTCCAGTGCTCGGATCTCTGAATTTTCCTAGAAGTAAGTACACCACTGGCCATTAAAACTGCTACAGCAAGAAGAAATGCAGATGATAAACGGGTATTCATTGGACAAATATACTAGATCTGACCTGTGATTACATTTTCACTCAGTTTGGGTGCATAGATCCTGAGAAATCAGTACCAGAACAACCACCTCTGGCCGTAATAACGGCCTTGATACGCCTGTGTACTGAGTCAAACAGAGCTTGGATGGCGTGTACAGAGCTGCCCATGCAGCTTCAAGACGATACCACAGTTCATCAAGAGTAGTGACTGGCATATTGTGACGAGCCAGTTACTCGGCCACCATTGACCAGACGTTTTCAATTGGTCATAAATCTGGAGAAAGTGCTGTCCAGGGCAGCAGTCGAACATTTTCTGTATCCAGAAAGGCCCGTACAGGACCTGCAACATGTGGTCGTGCATTATCCTACTGAAATGTAGGGTTTCGTAGGGATCGAATGAAGGGTGGAGCCACGGGTCGTAACACATCTGAAATGTAACGTCCACTGTTCAGAGTGCCGTCAATGCGAACAAGAGGTGACCGAGACGTGTAACCAATGGCACCCCATACCATCACGCCGGGTGATACGCCAGTATGGCGATGACGAATACATGCTTCCAATGTGCGTTCACCGTGATGGCGCCAAACACGGATGCGACCATCATGATGCTGTAAACAGAACCTGGATTCATCCGAAAAAATGACGTTTTGCCATTCATGCACCCAGGTTCGTCGTTGAGTACACCATCGCAGGCGCTCCTGTTCGTGATGCAGCGTCAAGGGTAACCGCAGCCTTGGTCTCCGAGCTGATAGTCCATGCTGTTGCAAACGTCGTCGAACTGTTCGTGCAGATGGTTGTTGTCTTGCAAACTTCCCCATCTGTTGACTCAGGGATCGAGACGTGGCTGCACGATCCATTACAGCCATGCGGATAAGATGCCTGTCATGTCGACTGCTAGTGATACGAGGCTGTTGGGATCCAGCATGGCGTTCCGTATTACCCTCCTGAACCCACCGATTCCAAATTCTGCTAACAGTCATTGGATCTCGACCAACGTGAGCAGCAATGTCGCGGTACGATAAACCGCAATCGGGATAGGCTACAAACTGACCTTTATCAATGTCGGAAACGTGATGGTACGCATTTCTCCTCCTTTCATGAGGCACCACAAGAACGATTCACCAGGCAACGCCGGTCAACTGCTGTTAGTGTGGCAGAGCGGTTCTAGGCGCTTCAGTGTGGAACCGAGCGACCACTACGGTCGCAGGTTCATATCCTGCCTCGGGTATGGATGTGTGTGATGTCCTTAGGTTAGTTAGGTTTAAATAGTTCTAAGTTCTAGGGGACTGATGACCTCAGATGTTAAGTGCTCAGCATTTTTTTTTTCGCTGTTTGTGTAAGAGAAATCGGTTGGAAACTTTTCTCATGTCAGCACGTTGTAGGTGTCGCCACCGGCTCCAACCTTGTGTGAATGCACTGAAAAGCTAATCATTTATCATTTGCATATCTCAGCATCTTCTTCCTGTCGGTTAAATTTCGCGTCTATAGCACGTCATCTTCGTGGTGTAGCAATTTTAATGGCCAGTAGTGTAGGTAGCGACAAGGCTGCAAGTATTGACTCAGGAGTAGAGAGACTTATAATCCTGTCTTGCGTGTCATTTTTCCAATTTACATACGCAGCATAAACAAAGACTTTTTAGCCGATGCTGCCTTGCATCAGTGCGTTTGTGACGCTAAAAAAGTGTTCTAAGTGTATAGACGAGAAAAAAAAGAACGTGAGCTGCAAAGGCGGCTAATAATGCATTCAAGATGTAGTCGACAAAATCGTAGTATGGTATTCATCAACTGAAGATGGATATAAACGCGGAACGCATCTTTACATACGTAAGCCCACATCAAATGTGGCCCGATGCTGCATTTCGTCAAGTAATTGAATCCGCAGCCGCGGAACTCAACCACTATTATAATCGATGAATTAATTATTTAAAAACCAATCTCATATCGTGTTCCTCACAGTATTTGCTCAAATTTTTCTACCCATTTAAAAGTACCGGAAGAATTTCTCAGAGTAGTTGCAGAGCTCTTTAAATAGGACGTGAAATAACCATATTTGCTACTTTTCAGTTTAATTCGATGAATTCACTTTATGGGTTGGGTTTTTTGGGAGAGGAGACCAAACAGCGAGGTTCAAATGGCTCTGAGCACTATGGGACTTAACTGCTGAGGTGATCAGTCCCCTAGAACTTAGAACTACTTAAACCTAACTAACCTAAGGACATCACACACATCCATGCCCGAGGCAGGATTCGAACCTGTGACCGTAGCAGTCGCGCGGTTCCAGACGGTAGCGCCTAGAAATTCTCGGCTACTCCGGCCGGCAGACAGCGAGGTCATCGGTCTCATCGGATTAGGGAAGGACGGGAAGGAAGGCGGCCATGCCCTTTCGAAGGAACCATCCCGGCATTTGCCTGGAGCGATTTAGGGAAATCACGGAAAACCTAAATCAGAATTGCCGGAGGCGGGATTGAACCGTCGTCCTCCCCAATGCTAGTCCAGTGTGCTAACCACTGCGCCACCTCGCTCGGTAATTCACTTTATCGTTTTCCTTTGTCTTCATAATCTACATTAACGAAAATTCGTGGCTGAGTTTGATCGTTTTCCATTTCGCTGTGACTGTGTTGAGAGAGTGGGAAGGAACAATATTAAAAGGAGGAGCGGCTGGAACTGTCCTGACTAAATTACCTACCGCTTTTATGTGCTAAGCTAGTTAAGATGATTCTCTTAAATGATAATAAATTTGAAATGTTTTGGTGAAAGCCAGAACAGGTCCAACATATCCAAGCAGAATACTCTCACCTCACAGTTTATAATGAAGCAGTAGTAAGAATTCAAGTAGTGTCGCAGATAAGCAGCATACCGATGCCCAGACAGGATGCAATTGAGCACTCCTAACCAGAATTATCTCAAAATGCCAAGCCGCATTAGTCTGATTTGGTTTGTAGCAAGATGCTTCAATGCTGAGTTAATATATCTACATAAATTTACTATACATTTCAGCTTGACATTACATTGGCGTGGCCGCGCGGGATTAGCCGAGCGGTCTAAACAGCTGCAATCATGGACTGTGCGGCTGGTCCCGGCGGAGGTTCAAGTCCTCCCTCGGGTATTGGTGTGTGTGTTTGTCCTTTGGAGAAGAATAATTGATACACAGTCACCTTCAAGCCTTTCTTTGGCCTTCTTATCCAGTCGGTTCACCTTACTTAGTGGTATCACTAAAGGAGGCGATAGTGAAACAGTCATCAGTCAGTCTCTCCACCAGCTTAACAAGCGACAACACACCTATCCTTTCCGTGATATACTGCAGGATCTAAAAAAAGAACAGTTTGCTTGCGAGTGCCTAAATTGACAAATTTGTAACGTTTAAAAAAGGCTAACAAATTCGAGGAATAATGTCTAGAATTATGTTTTCTTTTTTAATCCATATATACCTCAAAATTACCTCAATCGCCTAGCATTTATTTACGATTGATAACTTGTGTTTTTAAGATAAGTAATAATAAATATCAACAGCTGAAATACAGGCGTTCATGCTAGTCAGGACTCCAAAAATTCAACTAGTAGAGAATTTCTTCAACTCTAAGTATAGTGCAACTTCGTGTCTTTTAGTTTGAAGTGACATGAATATGCTGCGTATGGTGACCGAGAGAAAATGCTTTTCACTATCCAGATACAGAAACGTACTGTAAGTGTTACTAATTACGGAATTACTAGGAGTGGTATGAAAACTATCAGATGGAACAGGTGTCAGATTGGTGTTTGTCCTTGGGATAATTTAGGTTAAGTAGTGTGTAAGCTTAGGGACTAATGACCTTAGCAGTTAAGTCCCATAAGATTTCACACACATTTGAAGATTATTTTACATTGGTGTGAGAGTGTTTGGTGATCAAAAAAGACAGTAAAAATACACTCGTTGCACAGCAACTGCTGGTTAAATATAAAATCGCCGCGGTGTTGTGCTGCTGTTTTGACATGCTGTAGGAAAAGTGTGAAATGTGCTTTCATGACGAGGGGTCCGTTTTCAGCTACATAACGCGTAGTTGTCAGTTTAAGATTTACCAATCTTCGTTTACATTTTACACAGCGAACACTTTCTCCAGCTTTACAAGATCGATGCCGAATTCGTTGATGAAGCAGCTGAGCCACAGAATTAAGTTTCCTGTGTCACGGTGACACTTATTTTGACTCAGTTTCTTATTCATTTATTAACTTTCTGTTTCAAATGTCACGAGGGAAAGCTGCAGTGATTGTATAGTGAGCGACGTGTCGCATTGGTTATGTAATGGTCTGGTATTTGAGAGGATCTGGTTCAAACCGCGTCCCGGTCATCCCGATTTAGGTTTTCTATTGTTTCCCTAAACTGCTCAATAAAAAGTAGAAAGGATCACGGCTGATGTCCTTCTCCGGCCTTCCCCAAACCTACGCTGAGCATCAGTTCCAACGACCTCGTCGCTGACGATATTTTGGGTCCTAATCTTCCTTATTTTGGTCGTACCTCTGTACAATGACCATGAAATATGTAACCGAAACTACTACTCACATCTAGTTACACCGGGCGCGTCACTTGTCAGTAGATGCAGCCGGCACCATCGTATTGCCCAAAGGTGAGTTCCGGAGATAAGTGGAAACATGTTGGCATGTGTTCATCGGCTCAAAAATATGAAAATTGTCATATGGTTCACGTAAAAAATTAAAAAATACTACTATTCTTGTAATTATCTGTAAATGAAACCGAAATATTATTGAAAATTGTTCTAACAATGTTGAGGAACATGGCAGAAGTTCGTCTCGTGTTTGTATTTGGTGGAGCAAGCCTAAGGTGCATTGTTATACAAAATGGTTCAAATGGCTCTGAGCACTATGGGACTCAACTGCTGAGGTCATTAGTCCCCTAGAACTTAGAACTAGTTAAACCTAACTAACCTAAGGACATCACAAACATCCATGCCCGAGGCAGGATTCGAACCTGCGACCGTAGCAGTCTTGCGGTTCCAGACTGCAGCGCCTTTAACCGCACGGCCACTTCGGCCGGCTGCATTGTTATACAAGCTGATTCAAACAGAAAGAAAAGATTTCAGCTGTTATTACAGAAAAACTATGAAAAATAGAAACATCTTGTGCGTGTCACTGGGTAGAAGGAAGTTCAAAGTCTTTCACAGATATTATACCATACACTGAACATCAGCACCATGCGTTGCTCGAGGAACATCGGAACGGTAGTCCATTTCATTCCACACACGAATGAAGAGTTCCCTGTTTAGCGAATCAGCAGCTTGAACAATTGGCCGGCCGGTGTAGCCGAGCGGTTCTAGGCGCTTCAGTCTGGAACCGCGCGACCGCTACGGTCGCAGGTTCGAATCATGCCTCGGGCATGGATGTGCGTGATGTCCTTGGGTTAGTTAGGTTTAAGTAGTTCTAAGTTCTAGGGGACTGATGACCTCAGATGTTAAGTCCCATAGTGCTCAGAACCATTTGAGCCATTTGAACAATTCGATTCCTCAGCTCATGAAGTGTAGCTGCCATGTGCGGAACAAAGACTCTGTCTTTTATGTACCCCCACAGAAAAAAATCGCCAGGTGTGAAACACAAAACATATTCAATTTCGGTGAGTCTATTTCAAGTTCGATGGCGATGCTAGGATTTTTTGACCCCAAATTATTACATGAAGTCGGTTTATATTGCCCGATAGAAGGAACGTCGATTCGTCCATAAAGATGAGTCGTTCGGAAAAACAGTCGTATCCTGGCGAACTGAAATGCACAAGTCGTACCTTCTCTTATAGTCGTCGGAACGCTGTTGCTGCAGTAATAGCAACTTGTAAGGCTTCATATGCAGGCGTCGGTTCAGAGAACGCCAAACGATGTTTGCGGAAGCTGAAGCTTCTGACCTGCCTGTCCTGTGTACATCCGAGGCCTCGTGACGCATCTCTAATACGCTCGACATATGCCTCAGAAATGCGCAACCGACCAGTGCTCTTCCCACTGCATATGCGACCATCTGCCAAGAATTTTTTATATGCCAATCACAAATCTACAAATCCAACAAACAAAATAATTACTCTTGTGGTGTAGTCGCCATGTTGCTAAAAACAAACAAAAGGGCAGCTGTGGTAAAATTTGATCTTTCCTCTATTCACTGACATGCGCAATGTGTTTCTGTCGTTTATAGTTTGTAATAAACATCTGAAATCTGTTCTTCCGTGCCGCGCGGGATTAGCCGAGCGGTCTAAACAGCTGCAATCATGGACTGTGCGGCTGGTCCCGGCGGAGGTTCAAGTCCTCCCTCGGGTATTGGTGTGTGTGTTTGTCCTTTGGAGAAGAATAATTGATACACAGTCACCTTCAAGCCTTTCTTTGGCCTTCTTATCCAGTCGGTTCACCTTACTTAGTGGTATCACTAAAGGAGGCGATAGTGAAACAGTCATCAGTCAGTCTCTCCACCAGCTTAACAAGTGACAACACACCTATCCTTTCCGTGATATACTGCAGGATCTAAAAAAGGAACATGCCTAAATTGACAAATTTGTAACGTTTAAAAAAGGCTAACAAATTCGAGGAATAATGTCTAGAATTATGTTTTCTTTTTTAATCCATATATCCTCAAAATTACCTCAATCGCCTAGCATTTATTTACAATTGATAACTTGTGTTTTTAAGATAAGTAATAATAAATATCAACAGCTGAAATACAGGCGTTCATGCTAGTCAGGACTCCAAAAATTCAACTAGTAGAGAATTTCTTCAACTCTAAGTATAGTGCAACTTCGTGTTTTTTAGTCTGAAGCGATATGAATACACTGCGTATGGTGACCGAGAGAAAATGCTTTTCACTATCCAGATACAGAAACGTACTGTAAGTGTTACTAATTACGGAATTACTAGGAGTGGTATGAAAACTATCAGATGGAACAGGTGTCAGATTGGTGTTTGTCCTTAGGATAATTTAGGTTAAGTATTGTGTAAGCTTAGGGACTGATGACCTTAGCAGTTAAGTCCCATAAGATTTCACACACATTTGAACATTTTTTTGTTCTTCCGTTTTGAATCACCAGATATTTAGCGACCATGTTAAAGTTACGAAAGTAAGATAATTGCTCGTCAGCCTTCACAGGGTGTAGCCGTTTGCCATCATATGACATATTTCTGACTGTCTAATCATAGAAAGTGTGACAGTGTCGCGATAATAAATCTTGTATCAAAGTAGATTGTTTTCATGGTATTACCACAAAGAAGGGCCCTGTATTAATTTTATACACATTACGACGGAAGGAGAAGTTGTTATGCAGGGAAAAGGGCGCTCTGATTTACAAACGTTTCTCTAAACTTGTTATTTACTAATTAATTATTTAAAAAAAATACATTTTAAATTCAGATTTATGTAGGAAGACTCCTTACAGAAAATAAAAGATTTTGACATACAATGTTTAGAAGAAAGGCGACAAAAACTTTTTAGTTGTAAAGAAGACGTTTCATTACAGAAGAAGACCATCATACTAAGGAAGAAGCATACTTTAATATCTTTTTTTTTTTTTTGGTCATCAGTCTACTGACTGGTTTGATGCGGCCCGCCACGAATTCCTTTCCTGTGCTAACCTCTTCATCTCAGAGTAGCACTTGCAACCTACGTCCTCAATTATTTGCTTGACGTATTCCAATCTCTGTCTTCCTCTACAGTTTTTGCCCTCTACAGCTCCCTCCAGTACCATGGAAGTCATTCCCTCATGTCTTAGCAGATGTTCTATCATCCTGTCCCTTCTCCTTATCAGTGTTTTCCACATATTCCTTTCCTCTCCGATTCTGCGTAGAACCTCCTCATTCCTTACCTTATCAGTCCACCTAATTTTCAACAGTCGTCTATAGCACCACATCTCAAATGCTTCGATTCTCTTCTGTTCCGGTTTTCCCACAGTCCATGTTTCACTACCATACAATGCTGTACTCCAGACGTACATCCTTAGAAATTTCTTCCTCAAATTAAGGCCGGTATTTGATATTAGTAGACTTCTCTTGGCCAGAAATGCCTTTTTTGCCATAGCGAGTCTGCTTTTGATGTCCTCCTTGGTCCGTCCGTCATTGGTTATTTTACTGCCTAGGTAGCAGAATTCCTTAACTTCATTGACTTCGTGACCATCAATCCTGATGTTAAGTTTCTCGCTGTTCTCATTTCTACTACTTCTCGTTACCTTCGTCTTTCTCCGATTTACTCTCAAACCATACTGTGTACTCATTAGACTGTTCATTCCGTTCTGCAGATCATTTAATTCTTCTTCACTTTCACTCAGGATAGCAATGTGATCAGCGAATCGTATCATTGATATCCTTTCACCTTGTATTTTAATTCCACTCCTGAACCTTTCTTTTACTTCCATCATTGCTTCCTCGATGTACAGATTGAAGAGTAGGGGCGAAACGCTACAGCCTTGTCTTACACCCTTCTTAATACGAGCACTTCGTTCTTGATCGTCCATTCTTATTATTCGCTCTTGGTTGTTGTACACATTGTATATGACCCGTCTCTCCCTATAGCTTACCCCTACTTTTTTCAGAATCTCGAACAGCTTGCACCATTTTATAATGTCGAATGCTTTTTCCAGGTCGACAAATCCTATGAAAGTGTCTTGATTTTTCTTTAGCCTTGCTTCCATTATTAGCCGTAACGTCAGAATTTCCTCTCTCGTCCCTTTACTTTTTCTAAAGCCAAACTGATCGTCACCTAGCGCATTCTCAATTTTCTTTTCCATTCTTCTGTATATTATTCTTGTAAGCAGCTTCGATCCATGAGCTGTTAAGCTGATTGTGCGATAATTCTCGCACTTGTCAGCTCTTGCCGTCTTCGGAATTGTGTGGATGATGCTTTACCGAAAGTCAGATGGTATATCGCCAGACTCATATTCTACACACCAACGTGAATAGTCGTTTTGTTGCCACTTCCCCAATGATTTTAGAAATTCTGATGGAATGTTATCCATCCCTTCTGCCTTATTTGACCGTAAGTCCTCCAAAGCTCTTTTAAATTCCGATTCTAATACTGGATCCCCTATCTCTTCTAAATCGACTCCTGTTTCTTCTTCTATCACATCAGACGAATCTTCACCCTCATAGAGGGTTTCAATGTATTCTTTCCACCTATCTGCTCTCTCCTCTGCATTTAACAGTGGAATTCCCGTTGCGCTCTTAATGTTACCACCGTTGCTTTTAATGTCACCAAAGGTTGTTTTGACTTTCCTGTATTCTGAGTCTGTCCTTCCGACAGTCATATCTTTTTCGATGTTTTCACATTTTTCCTGCAGCCATTTCGTCTTAGCTTCCCTGCACTTCCTATTTATTTCATTCCTCAGCGACTTGTATTTCTGTATTCCTGCTTCCCGGAACGTGTTTGTACTTCCTCCTTTCATCAATCAACTGAAGTATTTCTTCTGTTACCCATGGTTTCTTCGCAGCTACCTTCTTTGTACCTATGTTTTCCTTCCCAACTTCTGTGATGGCCCTTTTCAGAGATGTCCATTCCTCTTCAACTGTACTGCCTACTGCGCTATTCCTTATTGCTGTATCTATAGCGTTAGAGAACTTCAAACGTATCTCGTCATTCCTTAGTAATTCCGTATCCCACTTCTTTGCGTATTGATTCTTCCTGACTAATGTCTTGAACTTCAGCCTACTCTTCATCACTACTATATTATGATCTGAATCTATATCTGCTCCTGGGTACGCTTAACAATCCAGTATCTGATTTCGGAATCTCTGTCTGACCATGATGTAATCTAATTGAAATCTTCCCGTATCTCCCGGCCTTTTCCAAGTATACCTCCTCCTCTTGTGATTCTTGAACAGGGTATTCGCTATTACTAGCTGAAACTTGTTACAGAACTCAATTAGTCTTTCTCCTCTTTCATTCCTTGTCCCAAGCCCATATTCTCCTGTAACCTTTTCTTCTACTCCTTCCCCTACAACTGCATTCCAGTCACCCATGACTATTAGATTTTCGTCCCCCTTTACATACTGCATTACCCTTTCAATATCCTCATACACTTTCTCTATCTGCTCATCTTCAGCTTGCGACGTTGGCATGTATACCTGAACTATCGTTGTCGGTGTTGGTCTGCTGTCGATTCTGATTTTAACAACCCGGTCACTGAACTGTTCACAGTAGTACACCCTCTGCCCTACCTTCCTATTCATAACGAATCCTACACCTGTTATACCATTTTCTGCTGCTGTTGATATTACCCGATACTCATCTGACCAGAAATCCTTGTCTTCCTTCCACTTCACTTCACTGACCCCCACTATATCTAGATTGAGCCTTTTCAGATTTTCTAGTTTCCCTACCACGTTCAAGCTTCTGACACTCCACGCCCCGACTCGTAGAACGTTATCCTTTCGTAGATTATTCAATCTTTTTCTCATGGTAACCTCCCCCTTGGCAGTCCCCTCCCGGAGATCCGAATGGGGGACTATTCCAGAATCTTTTGCCAATGGAGAGATCATCATGACACTTCTTCAATTACAGGCCACATGTCCTGTGGATACACGTTACGTGTCTTTAATGCAGTGGTTTCCATTGCCTTCTGCATCCTCATGTCGTTGATCATTGCTGATTCTTCCGCCTTTAGGGGCAATTTCCCACCCCTAGGACAAGAGAGTGCCCTGAACCTCTATCCGCTCCTCCGCCCTCTTTGACAAGGCCGTTGGCAGAATAAGGCTGACTTCTTATGCCGGAAGTCTTCGGCCGCCAATGCTGATTATTTATCAAAATTTAGGCAGTGGTGGGGATCGAACCCGGGACCGAAGACGTTTTGATTATGAATCAAAGTCGCACCCCTAGACCACAGGTGACCACACAGCACTTCAATATCACAGAGCACTAAATTTAACTTTCTTTTTAATAGGAAAACCAGTCACAGATAAGGGAAGCCAACCGAGCCGGCGATCGTCGGCGAGAGAAAGGAAGTCTATAAGGGAAAGTTGGTGACGAAAGAAAATTAAGAGAGATAACAAAGCTGGGTAAACGCAACACCACAAACCTCAAGATCCAGGGATGCATTCCTAAACGATCTAATCGTTTTTTCCTGTTTTTTTTTTGAGCGACAGTTTTATTTTCTTCCAACACGGTTTTTATTATCTCGCGCTACGGGAGACATTGCACCAGAAAATGACGGTTTGTGTGACCAGCGTGCTGACTGAATGAAATTTTTCGGAAACATACTCTACAAAAATATCGATATAAACAGCCCTGCATGTAATAATGTAAGAAGAAAGAAGCTGCAAGCTCATAACATGGAAGTTTTTCAATATTAATAGTTTTCGCAAGAACTTAAACTATTACATTAATTAGCTTTTTGTATTAAAACCCGTTGCACAGTAGACTCTCGAGCACTTACTTGTACTCTGTTCATGAAGTGTGTTTCTGTTTCCCACTTATGTTATTCGTGGTGTTATTTAAGTACTGTGATAAGTACCTAATTGATAATTGCAATTTCCTAGTCTGCGTAGTGGCTGCAATATCGGTCACTGCAGCCAAAGAAAGTGAAAACTGCTTCGGAAAAGAACTCTGCGAGCCTGGAAGGATCATTCTGGCAGAAATCTGCAGGCCACGTGCTGCAGGGACGCAAGCTCCCAGGCGCACGGCTGACAGTTATATGAATGTTTGTCACCGGCGGGCACGTACAAAGTGCGCCACAGTCCTACGCCTTCCCCTCACACTGCAGACCGAGGCACTACGGAGCGCTGCTTTGTGCCTTCCAACTAAGGAGCTCTACTTATTCTAGTTTTCCTGTACTGCTCGCCTTAATATTGTTACATCAGCTGATTCCTTTTCTTGTTTTTTTTTTTTAGGTTTCAGAATGTAACTCTTCATAATCCTTTTTAAATCTCTTAGATTTATTTTTCTTTCTGCAAGCTGCAGTTAAACTGGACAACCATCATTCTGCGTGACACTACTTCAAAATTTTCCAGTTTAATTTCTTCTATTTACTCCACTACAAGAAATTCCAAAATTCCAATCTAAATCGTATTCGCCGGTAGCTGCCACTGGTGGTGATCCCTGCATTCTCCTTTTGACCCTGAAAGCTGTGCTGGCGGGAGCGTGTAAACTCCTGGTAGAGTCACTTTTAGCCAGGCACGTCAAGTGGTAGGATCCAGGAGAATTGCAGCCCGTAATGAAGGGCAAGGAAATCAGGTGAGGTGAAACCACTCCTGGGAGAAGGAACTCAAAAAGGAACGGGAATAGGATGATAAGTTAGAGGCAGTTAAGATAACTCCTAACTCCTCTAATCGCTGGAAACCTCGAGACACTGTTCCTGTTCCCCAGGTTTTGCTCGGTTTGGTATGTCTAGTTTCCCAAAATGAACAAAAGATAATACCTCACACTCTAAATTCAAACAGGAACAGATGAATTGAGGAAGGAAAAATGATTTAGTATGGATGGGTGAATGACCTGAGTAACTTGGATATGAGAGGCTTGAACCCTAAAGCAAATTAATTATATCATAAACATGCCAAAATGGAAATGCCATGAAAATAATTTCAAAGACAAAACAGAAATTAAAAGGATATAAAGAACAGAAAAATTGTCATGTTTTATAGTGAAGTAACCAAGGAAAATCGTCCTTTATCTGGAATAGCTATTTAACAGAAAAATAAATACTGACAAATAAGGGGCTATCAAAAGGTTTCCGCCTGAGGGCGTCGCTGCAGGGCATATGCAACGTAGTGCGACTCCGATGCGGTTGTACGCTGAAGAGCCAAAGAAACTGGTGCACCTGCCTAATATCGCGTAGGGCTCCCGCGAGCACGCGGAAGTGCCGCAACACAACGTGGCCTGGACTCGATTAATGTCTGAAGTAGTGCTGGAGGGAGCTGATACAGTGAATCGTGCAGGGTTGTCCATAAATCCGTAAGTGTACGAGGGGGTGGACATCTCTTCTGAAGAGCATGTTGCAAGGCTCCCAGATACGCTCAATAGTGTTCATTTCTGAGGAATTTGGTGGCCAGCGGAAGTGTTTAAACTCAGAAGAGTGTTCCTGGAGCTATTCTGTAGCAATTCTGGACGTGTGGGGTGTCGCGTTGCCCTGCTGGAATTGCCCAAGTGCGTCGGAATACACATGCCCCGCACCATTACAGAGCCTCCACCAGCTTGAACAGTCCTGACATGCAGGGACCATGGCTTCACGAGGTTGTCTCCATACCCGTACACGTCCATCTGCACGATACAATTTAAAACGAGACTCGTCCAATCAGGAAACATGTTTCCAATCATCAACAGTCAAATGTCGATGTTGACGGGTCCAGGATAAGGCGTAAATCTTCGTGTTGTGCATTCATCCAGTGAACGAAAGCCCATTTCGTTCAATGGTTCGCACGCTGACACTTGTTGACGGCCCAGCACTGAAATCCTTAGCAGTTTGCGAAAGGGTTGCACTTCTGTCACGTTGAATGATTCTCTTTAGTCGTGGTTAATCCCGTTGCTGCAGGATATTTTTCCGGCCGCAGCGATGTCAGAGATTTAATGTTTTACCGGATTCTTGATATTCGCTGTACGCTCGTGAAATGGTGGTACGGAAAAGCGCCCACTTCATCGCTAACTCGTAGATGCTGTGTCCCACCACTTGTGCGCCTACTATAATGTTGTTGTTGTTGTGGTCTTCAGTCCTGAGACTGGTTTGATGCAGCTCTCCATGCTACTCTATCCTGTGCAAGCTTCTAAATCTCCCAGTACCTACTGCAACCGACATCCTTCTGAATCTGCTTGGTGTATTAATCTCTTGGTCTCCCTCTAAGATTTTTACCCTCCACGCTGCCCTCCAATACTAAATTGGTGATCCCTTGATGCCTCAGAACATATCCTACCAACCGATCCCTTCTTCTAGTCAAGTTGTGCCACAAACTTCTCTTCTCCCCAATCCTGTTCAACACCTTCTCATTAGTTATGTGATCTACCCATCTAATCTTCAGCATTCTTCTGTAGCACCACATTTCGAAAGCTTCTATTCTCTTCTTGCCTAAACTATTTATCGTCCATGTTTCACTTCCATACATGGCTACACTCCGTACAAATACTTTAAGAAACGACTTCCTAACACTTAAATCTATACTCGACGTTAACAAATTTCTCTTCTTCAGAAACGATTTCCTTGCCATTGCCAGTCTACATTTTATATCCTCTCTACTTCGACCATCATCAGTTATTTTGCTCCCCAAATAGCAAAACTCCTTTACTACTTTAAGTGTCTCATTTCCTAATCTAATACCCTCAACATCACCCGACTTAATTCGACTACATTCCATTACCCTCGTTTTGCTTTTGTTGATGTTCATCTTACATCCTCCCTTCAAGACACCATCCATTCCGTTCAACTGCTCTTCCAAGTCCTTTGCTGTCTCTGAAAGAATTAAAATGTCGTCGACGAACCTCAAAGTTTTTGTTTCTTCTCCATGGATTTTAATACCTACTCCGAATTTTTCTTTTGTTTCCTTCACTGCTTGATCAATATACAGATTGAATAACATCGGGGATAGGCTACAACCCTGTCTCACTCCCTTCCCAACCACTGCTTCCCTTTCATGCCCCTCGACTCTTGTAACTGCCATTTGGTTTCTATACAAATTGTAAATAGCCTTTCGCTCCCTATATTTTACCCCTGCCACCTTCAGAATTTGAAAGAGAGTATTCCAGTCAAATTTGTCAAAAGCTTTCTCTAAGTCTACAAATTCTAGAAACGTATGTTTGCCTTTCCTTAATCTAGCTTCTAAGATAAGCCGTAGGATCAGTATTGCCTCACGTGTTCCAATATTTCTACGGAATCCAAACTGATCTTCCCCGAGGTCGGCTTCTACCAGTTTTTCCATTCTTCTGTAAAGTATTCGCGTTAGTATTTTGCAGCCGTGACTTATTAAACTGATAGTTCGGTAATTTTCACATCTGTCAACACCTGCTTTCTTTGAGATTGGGATTATTATATTCTTCTTGAAGTCTGAGGGTATTTCGCTGTCTCATACATCTTGCTCACCAGATGGTAGAGTTTTGTCAGGACTGGCTCTCCCAAGGCCGTCAGTAGCTCTAATGGAATGTCGTCTACTCCCGGGGCCTTGTTTCGACTTATGTCTTTCAGTGCTCTGTCGAACTCTTCAAGCAGTATCACATCTCCCATTTCATCTTCATCTAAATCCTCTTCCATTTCCATAATATCATCCTCAAGTACATCGCCCTTGTATAGACCTTCTATATACCCCTTCCACCTTTCTGCTTTCCCTTCTTTGCTTAGACCTGGGTTTCCATCTGGGCTCTTGATATTCATGCAAGTGGTTCTCTTTTCTCCAAAGGTCTCTTTAATTTTCCTGTAGGCAGTATCTATCTTATCCCTAGTGAGATAAGCCTCTACATCCTTACATTTATCCTCTAGCCATCCCTGCTTAGCCGTTTTGCACTTCCTGTCGATCTCATTTTTGAGACGTTTGTATTCCTTTTTGCCTGCTTCATTTACTGCATTTTTATATTTTCTCCTTTCATCAGTTAAATTCATTATTTCTACTGTTACCCAAGGATTTCTACTAGCCCTTATCTTTTTACCTACTTGTTCCTCTGCTGTCTTCACTACTTCATCCCTCAAAGCTACCCATTCTTCTTCTACTGTATTTCTTTCCCCATTCCTGCCATTTGTTCCCTTATGCTCTCCCTGAAACTCTGTACAACCTCTGGTTTAGTCAGTTTATCGAGGTCCCATCTCCTTAAATTCCCACCTTTTTGCAGTTTCTTCAGTTTTAATCTACGGTTCATAACCAATAGATTGTGGTCAGAGTCCACATCTGCTCATGGAAATGTCTTACAATCTAAAACCTGATTCCTAAATCTCTGTCTTACCATTATATAATGTATCTGATACCTTTTAGTATCTCCAGGGTTCTTCCATGTATACAACCTTCTTTCTTGATTCTTGAACCAGTGTTAGCTATGATTAAGTTATGCTCTGCACAAAATTCTACCAGGCGGCTTCCTCTTTCATTTCTTACCCCCAATCCATATTCACCTACGACGTTTCCTTCTATCCCTTTTCCTACTACCGAATTCCAGTCACCCATGACTATTAAATTTTCGTCTCCCTTCACTATCTGAATAATTTCTTTTATTTCATCATACATTTCTTCAATATCATCGTCATCTGCGGAGCTAGTTGGCATATAAACTTGCACTACTGTAGTAGGCGTGGGCTTCGTGTCTATCTTGGCCGCAATAATGCGTTCACTACGCTGTTTGTAGTAGCTTACCCGCATTCCTATTTTTTTTATTCATTATTAAACCTACTCCTGCGTTACCCCTATCTGACTTGGTATTTATTACCCTGTATTCGCCTGACCAAAAGTCTTGTTCCTCCTGCCATGGAACTTCACTAATTCCCACTATATCTAACTTTAACCTATCCATTCCTTTTTTTAAATTTGCTAACCTACCTGCCCGATTAAATGATCTGACATTCCACGCTCCGATCCGTAGAACGCCATTTTCTTTCTCCTGATTACGACGTCCTCTTGAGTAGTCCCCGCCCGGAGATCCGAATGCGGGACTATTTTACCTCCGGAATATTTTACCCAAGAGGACGCCATCATCATTAACCATACAGTAAAGCTTCATGCCCTCGGGAAAAATTACGGCTGTAGTTTCCCCTTGCTTTCAACCGTTCGCAGTACCAGCACAGCAAGGCCGTTTTGGTTAGTGTTGCAAGGCCAGATCAGTCAATCATCCAGACTGTTGCCCCTACAACTACTGAAAAGGCTGCTGCCCCTCTTCAGGAACCACGCGTTTGTCTGGCCTCTCAACAGATACCCCTCCGTTGTGGTTGCACCTATGGTACGGCTATCTACACTCCTGGAAATTGAAATAAGAACACCGTGAATTCATTGTCCCAGGAAAGGGAAACTTTATTGACACATTCCTGGGGTCAGATACATCACATGATCACACTGACAGAACCACAGGCACATAGACACAGGCAACAGTGCATGCACAATGTCGGCACTAGTACAGTGTATATCCACCTTTCGCAGCAATGCAGGCTGCTATTCTCCCATGGAGACGATCGTAGAGATGCTGGATGTAGTCCTGTGGAACGGCTTGCCATGCCATTTCCACCTGGCGCCTCAGTTGGACCAGCGTTCGTGCTGGACGTGCAGACCGCGTGAGACGACGCTTCATCCAGTCCCAAACATGCTCAATGGGGGACAGATCCGGAGATCTTGCTGGCCAGGGTAGTTGACTTACACCTTCTAGAGCACGTTGGGTGGCACGGGATACATGCGGACGTGCATTGTCCTGTTGGAACAGCAAGTTCCCTTGCCGGTCTAGGAATGGTAGATGATGGGTTCGATGACGGTTTGGATGTACCGTGCACTATTCAGTGTCCCCTCGACGATCACCAGTGGTGTACGGCCAGTGTAGGAGATCGCTCCCCACACCATGATGCCGGGTGTTGGCCCTGTGTGCCTCGGTCGTATGCAGTCCTGATTGTGGCGCTCACCTGCACGGCGGCAAACACGCAGACGACCATCATTGGCACCAAGGCAGAAGCGACTCTCATCGCTGAAGACGACACGTCTCCATTCGTCCCTCCATTCACGCCTGTCGCGACACCACTGGAGGCGGGCTGCACGATGTTGGGGCGTGAGCGGAAGACGGCCTAACGGTGTGCGGGACCGTAGCCCAGCTTCACGGAGACGGTTGCGAATGGTCCTCGCCGATACCCCAGGAGCAACAGTGTCCCTAATTTGCTGGGAAGTGGCGGTGCAGTCCCCTACTGCACTGCGTAGGATCCTACGCTCTTGGCGTGCATCCGTGCGTCGCTGCGGTCCGGTCCCAGGTCGACGGGCACGTGCACCTTCCGCCGACCACTGGCGACAACATCGATGTACTGTGGAGACCTCACGCCCCACGTGTTGAGCAATTCGGCGGTACGTCCACCCGGCCTCCCGCATGCCCACTATACGCCCTCGCTCAAAGTCCGTCAACTGCACATACGGTTCACGTCCACGCTGTCGCGGCATGCTACCAGTGTTAAAGACTGCGATGGAGCTCCGTATGCCACGGCAAACTGGCTGACACTGACGGCGGCGGTGCACAAATGCTGCGCAGCTAGCGCCATTCGACGGCTAACACCGCGGTTCCTGGTGTGTCCGCTGTGCCGTGCGTGTGATCATTGCTTGTACAGCCCTCTCGTAGTGTCCGGAGCAAGTATGGTGGGTCTGACACACCGGTGTCAATGTGTTCTTTTTTCCATTTCCAGGAGTGTATATTGCTGAGGCACGCAAGCCTCCCCACCAATGGCAAGGTCCATGGTTCATGGGGGGGGCGACTATAATACCGTGTTCAAACTCACTTAAATCTTGATAACCTGCCATTGTAGCAGCAGTAATCGATCAAATTGATCAAATGGTTCAAATGACTCGAGCTCTATGGGACTTAACTTCTGGGGTCATCAGTCCCCTAGAAATTAGAACTACTTAAACCTAACTAACCTAAGTACATCACACACATTCATGCCCGAGGCAGGATTCGAACCTGTGACCTTAGCGGTCCCGAGGTTCCAGATTGCAGCGCCTAGAACCGCTCGACCATCCCGGCCGGAGCAGATTGATCAGGTGTAGACTGTTGCGTACTGTCTGTGTCGACACAATAGTTTTAGTTGCCTCTAAAAAAGGCATCGCGGAGTTCTGTTGAATTATACCCGTAGTACCTAGGAGCCATAATTTCTATACAGTGGGCATCAACAGGAGCTGATGACTGTGGATCACCTTGAGGTAAATCACAAATTGTTTTTTGCCTCAAAATAGCTGTTGAAAGACGCCACCTTGGTGTACGTTAATTTGCCGAGATACTACCTATCTGACAATTCTTGTGGCCTTAAAGTACAGAATCTACTGCTTTCTACAGTTGGCAATTTGTTCTCGAAGCATCTCCGCAACGCTTGCGTGTTGTTCGAACTTACCGGTAACAAATTTTGCAGCTCGCCTTTGTATTGCTTCGATGTCTTCCTTTAATCCGCGCTGCTATGTATACCAAACACTCGAACAGTACTCAAGAACAGGTTGCACAAGCGTCTCCTGCATGCGGTTTCCTTTATCGATGAACCACACTTTCCCAAAATTCTTCCAATAAACGGACGTCGACCATTCGCCCTCCCTACCATAATTTTCAATGTTCGTTGCATTTCATGTCGTTTTTCAACGTTATGCCCAGATATTTAAACGACGTGACTGTGTCAAGCAGGACACTGCTGATGCTGTAGCCGAAAATTACGGTCTTGGACTTCTTATTCATCCACATTAACTAACATTGTCCTTCTACCTGAGCATTATCAGCGAACGACAGTAGACTGTTGCCCAGCATCGCCGCCAGATCGCTTAGGTGCATAGAAAATAACAGCGGTCCTGTCACGCTTCCCTGGCACACTCCTGACGACATCCTTGTACCTGTATTTGTATTGTGTTTTACAAGTACAGAAAGCAGATGGCAGTTATAAGAGTCGAGGTACATGAAAGGGAAGTAGTGGTTGGGAAGGGAGTGCGACAGGGTTGTAGCCTCTCCCCGATTCTATTCAATCTGTATATTGAGCAAGCAGTAAGGGAAATAAAAGACAAGTTCGGAGTAGGTATTAAAATCCATCGAGAAGAAATAAAAACTTTGAGGTTCGCCGATGACATTGTAATTCTGTCAGAGACAGCAAAGGACTTGGAAGAGCAGTTGAACGGAATGGACAGTGTCTTGAAAGGAGGATATAAGATGAACATAGCCGGCAGCGGTGGCCGTGCGGTTCTAGGCGCTGCAGTCTGCAACCGCGGGACTGCTACGGTCGTAGGTTCGAATCCTGCCTGGGGCATGGATGTGTGTGATATCCTTAGGTTAGTTAGGTTTAAGTAGTTCTAAGTTCTAGGGGACTGATGACCTACGATGTTAAGTCCCATAGTGCTCAGAGCCATTTGAACCATTTAAGATCAACATCAACAAAAGCAAAACAAGGATAATGGAATGTAGTCGAATTAAGTCGGGTGATGCTGACGGAATTAGATTAGGAAATGAGACACTTAAAGTAGTAAAGGAGTTTTGCTATTTGGGGAGCAAAATAACTGATGATGGTCGAAGTAGAGAGGATATAAAATGTAGACTGGCAATGGCAAGGAAAGCGTTTCTGAAGAAGAGAAATTTGTTAACATCGAGTATAGATTTAAGTGTCAGGAAGTCGTTTCTTAAAGTATTTGTATGGAGTGTAGCCATGAATGGAAGTGAAACATGGACGATAAATAGTTTGGACAAGAAGAGAATAGAAGCTTTCGAAATGTGGTGCTACAGAAGAATGCTGAAGATTAGATGGGTAGATCACATAACTAATAAGGAGGTACTGAATAGAATTGGGGAGGAGTTTGTGGCACAACTTGACTAGAAGAGGGGATCGGTTGGTAGGACATGTTCTGAGGCATCAAGGGATCACCAATTTAGTACTGGAGGGCAGCGTGGAGGGTAAAAATCTTAGAGGGAGACCAAGAGATGAATACACTAAGCAGATTCAGAAGGATGTAGGCTGCAATAAGTAGTGGGAGATGAAGAAGCTTGCACAGGATAGAGTAGCATGGAGAGCTGCATCAAACCAGTCTCAGGACTGAAGACCACAACAACGACAACAACAAGTGGGAGATTGAGTACATGCCGAGCACTTGCGCAGATGGACGTCGGAAAAGGGCTCTGCCAAACCAACAGTCGACAATCGTCCACGCAAATTCTCTCTGTATCCGGCTCACTTCCCTGTCCGGCAAGTTAGCACACTTTGCGTTAAGCTGTACTAGTAGGACAGGTACAAAGAAGTCTGTATTTAGCAATTCTTATAAACCGTCGACTTTTTGCACCTTTTTCTATTTTCATCCTCTTAGTGATTCGCTTGATTTTGAGTACGCGCCTGAGCTGCATTTTCGCAGTGCGCTTTCAGCGCCGTAAATCACCTGGAAGGTACAAAGGATGAAAACGTGCCTGGCCACTATATACTTTTCATATCGCTCCCATCGGGCAGAGTTGGCTAAATGCGTGGTGGCCGCTTACCAGCGCTATTTTCTCCCGGGAAACGTAAATCGGTGTGATGAATAAATCGGCCTTCCCTTGTGCACGCCTGCCAGGCACACTTGGCCGGCGCGCCAGCTGCCGCCACAAGCGATTAACGGCGTTTTCTAGCTGGCGCCATGACGGCCCATCCTCTGCGTCTCGCGGTGCACATTGTGTGTACACACGACAGGTCCCAGAATCCACCTGCGCAGCCGAGACCGCTGACGCACGCTGGCATCGCGGCATCTGTGCAGGAGGTAGTTATTCGTGACACTGATTAAGGAAGATATTTCCACCACCAGAATCTTCACAGATATCCAGTACGCTGGTCCAAACCGCAGGATTGTCTACGGACTCTCGTGGAGTCTGCGTATGTGACAACGTTGGTGGAAGGTTATGTGTCAATGTTGGTGAAAGATCGGATAGCGGTGCTCGAGAGGCGTGTGTCAGAACAGGTTTCTCCCTGCTGCTTCTCAGCATAAAGACGATACTGCATACCACAGGCATCTATGACCGTCACCTTCAATAAACAGTTCCACTTCAAACACAAACCTCACCCTGCCATGCTCACTCTGATGCACTTTTTTTTTTTTTAAGAGAAGACTACAATTTCAGAAAATTTGAATGATTTATCCGAGAGAAAGAGCTCCACAAACTCAGCAAGTAAACAATGCGATGGTCCACTTCTGAGTCTTATACAAGCAGTTATTCCGGTGGCATTTACCGAGAGCCCTTACTGGGAGTCTTTCTTCACCCATATTGTCTACCTGTTTCTTCAATTTCTCAACTTTCCTTTAGTTTTTCGTTCAGGTTAATATTCCTAAATCCTTTCCTTATAGGCCTATCCTCATTTCATGGACAGCCAGTCACCATTTAATGAACAGTATTTTAATTTTTTTGAACGGCTTTCTCGTACTTCTTTTTTGGTGGACGGAGACTGTTACCTGAAATGCTCCTCCATGATACTGACAAGAGGGAGATTGAGTTAATAATTAAATCACTAAAGACCAGGAACTCTCATGGATATGACGGGGTATCTAGCAGAATACTGAAGTATTGTTCTATGTATGTTAGCCCAGTACTTAGCCATATCTGTAACTTTTCCTTTAGGAGTGGTCGGTTTCCTGACCGATTTAAGTACTCGGTATTGAAGCCACTTTATAAAAATGGAGACAGGGAAAATGTTGACAATTTTAGACCTATTTCTATGCCATCGGTGTTTGCTAAAGTTATCGAGAAGGTTGTATATACAAGGTTACTGGAGCATTTAAATTCACATAATTTGCTGTCAAATGTACAGTTTGGTTTTAGAAATGGTTTAACAACTGAAAATGCTATATTCTATTTTCTCAGTGAGGTTTTGGACGGATTAAATAAAAGGTTGCAAACTCTAGGTGTTTTCTTTGATTTAACGAAGGCTTTTGACTGTGTTGACCACAAAATATTACTGCAGAAGTTGGACCATTATGGAGTAAGGGGAGTGGCTTACAACTGGTTCGCGTCTTACTTTAAGAACAGAAAGCAGAAGGTATTTCTCCGCAATATTGAGAGTGGTAGTGATGTTCAGTCCCAATGGGGCACTGTTAAGTGGAGCGTTCCCCAAGGGTCGGTGCTGGGGCCACTGCTGTTTCTTATTTATATAAATGATATGCCTTCTAGTATTGCAGGTGATTCAAAAATATTTCTGTTTGATGATGACACCAGCTTGGTAGTGAAGGATCTTGTGTGTGATATTGAAACATTATCAAATAATGTAGTTCATGAAATAAGTTTGTGGCTTGTGGGAAATAATTTGATGCTAAATCACAGTAAGACTCAGTTTTTACAGTTTCTAACTCACAATTCAACAAGAACTGATATTTTGATCAGACAGAATGGGCACATTATAAGCGAGACGGAACAGTTCAAGTTCCTAGGCGTTCGGATAGATAGTAAGCTGTTGTGGAAAGCCCATGTCCAGGATCTTGTTCAGAAACTAAATACTGCTTTATTTACCATTAGAACAGCATCTGAAATAAGTGACAGTTCAACACGAAAAGTAGTCTACTTCGCATATTTTCATACGTTTATGTCATATGGTATTATTTTTGGGGTAATTCTTCTGATTCAAAAAGGGTATTTTTGGCTCAAAAACGGGCTGTTCGAGCAATATGTGGTGTAAGTTCGAGAACCTCTTGTCGACCCCTATTCAATAGTCTGGGAATTCTGACATTGCCTTCACAGTATATATTTTCTTTAATGTCGTTTGTTGTTAGCAATATTAGCTTATTCCCAAGAGTTAGCAGCTTTCACTCAGTTAACACTAGACAGAAATCAAATCTGCATGTGGAATGCACTTCCTTAACTCTTGTGCAGAAAGGAGTGCACTATTCCGCTGCATCCATTTTCAATAAGCTACCACAAGAAGAACTCAAAATCTTAGCAGTAGACCAAACGCTTTTAAGTCTAAACTGAAGAGTTTCCTCATGGCTCACTCCTTCTATTCTATAGAGGAGCTCCTGGAAGAGCTGAAAAATTAAGCAAATTCCAGTGTTACATTGTTGATTTTTTTTATTTAAACTTACGAATTGTCGCCTGAATACGTTTCTTGTATTTCATTTTATCTGTTTCTACTATCGTTTTATAATTTCATGTATTGACTCGTTCCATGACCATGAAGACTTCTCCTTAATTTGGTCCCACGGAACAATAAATAAATAAATTCTTGAGAACAATTTTGGCGGGGAGCAGTACAGATTTGGCCTCCATAAGATAAAGCGTGCCGTCTTTGTTGGTCCGTTGACCTCCCCGGAGAAAACGTTTTGTGATCTCTGAGCAGACTGGCGACGACACTTAGAACTCCGTTCCTGTAACGCACACTCCCCGTCTTTTTTAAGCGCTTCAGCTCCACTTGTGTCCGATCTTTAGAAGAGGCAACCTGTACCTCGATGCTACTGAGAGATGATAGCGCCGCGTAGGGAGACGATAGAACGGTGCGGGGCAGGCAGATGCGTACCAAACGAGAACGCATAGCAGACACGTTAAGTGGCGCCGCCCATTTTCCTCCGCTCGATCAACTCGTCACTCGCTTGCTTTCCCATGAGGTCGCATGGTCTTTACATAAATCAACGTTCCTTCGAAAATAAGTCTGTTCATTTTTGTATCCAAACTTGAGTTTGTATTCTCTAAAAAGTTGCTGAGACAAGAAAGAAGGCGTTCAGCAATTTTTAAAGTCCCAAATAGCATCAAACTAACTGCTTAGATTTCCACTTGCGTTCGTCACCGTCAAAACTCACGTTTGCTGTGGGAAGGTGATATAGCAGCAGGCGATTCCCTCATAGCGTGACCTGCTATACTAAATCTGTTCCTCAAGACAGCATGTAGAACTCCTCGAAGCTTGTATATCAAATGTCAAATAATAAGAATCGGAGCTCTGTAGCCAAATCAAGCCGAAATTGAAACCTTCTTTGGCACAATCAACGTTAATTCACTCATAGCGCCAGGAAGCCTCTACAAATTAGGAGGAACTCTTGAAGAACAAAAAATTATAATTTTATACAAGCAAGAAACAAGACTGTCAGGTAAGAACACCTTGGATATTGAAACTTACAGACCATTTGAAAGCAAAGCAGGCGAAAGAATCTTTAAAAATACATCCTATGTGGGGATTGCATCTGCAGTTTTAGAATAAATTCTGACATTTATAATCGGATAAAACCTGTGAGCAACAGATTAAAGTCAGTTTCCTTGAAATGTGCAAATAAAAAGAAAAAAATAAGTAATTCACGTATGCTGACCAACAAAAATGTAAAATAAACCCAAAAATGTTGGGAGGTTGTAGAAAATGCAGCTTCCAGAATGCCAAAAGATCATCTGAAAATTTTGATGAGCGAGTTTAATGCACATTTGGGGAAAGAGAAAAGATTGAGGAAAGTAGTTGACGAATTAATCGCGCGCGAAAGGAACAATCAAAACGAAAAGACACCTATACACATGTGCAGAAATTTCAACCTGTTTTATGAAAAAACCCTCAAAACAAAAACATGGTGATCATCCAATAAAAAAATAGGTGAATTCCTAGTTGAGCGTACCGCGATCTTTTATCTACATAACAAGAAAAAAAATTGCAAATCTATGGTAAGGTCTTATGGGACCAAACTACTTAGGTCATCGGTCCCTAAACTTACACACTACTTCATCTAACTTAAACTAACTTACGATATGGACAACACACACACACGTGCCCGAGGGAGGACTCGAACCTCCGGCGGGGGAAGCCGCACGGACCGTGACAAGGCGCCCATAGACCGCGCGGCTTCCCCGCGCGGCACATCACACGCATATTTCAAATGTTAAAGTACCCAAAGGAGCTAATATTGACACAGACCTCTACCTAATCGAGTGAAACTAAATTTAATGCGATAAAAATTCAGCAGGAGGATGCCAATAATGAAATTTGATAGTACTGAAATCCAATCACTGCTACTAGTAAACGCATTCGGCAAAATGCAAACTTAAAACTGAGAACAACTCAAACACCAGTTCGTAAAAACTGATCAAAACCATATTTCTCTATAAAGATGGAAAACTACCCTAGGAGGAATGGCGATTATGAAAAAGCAGTAATATCTCCTCACTAGGGATTCCAAACATGGAATAATAAGAAATCAGAAAAAGCACTAGATTCCTAGCAAGTAGCAAAAAGTTTCAGAATTATTTAAACAAACAAAAACACGATATAGGAACAGTAACTCCATGAAAGCGAGTAAGACATCTAAAAGTCAACACCAGGAATTTTTATAAAATTTATAAGATATCTAAATTGATACCAGCCTCAAAATTTCTGATTTAAGAAGGAAAACAGAATTGGCACTTAACAACCAACAAAACTACAGAGAACGTTGAAATTTCGAATATTTCTCTGGTACTCAGGGTGCTCAGTAGAGTGATGTAGTCTAGAAGGCGTAATATTTCGGCAAGCCGACTTCATGCCATCTCCGGGTGTTCTTGATGATTCATCACCAGGAGCGCCTGAAGATGGCGAGAAGTCGGCTTGCCGAAATGTCACGCCTTCTGGGCGACGCCACCCGGCTGAATACCCGAGAAATATCCATAATTTTTCTAGGCAAACATTTTAAAAAGCTTACCAATTGCCTTGAACCCACAGAAGTATACACTATGTGATCAAAAGCGTATGAACACCCCCAGAAACATACTTTTTTCATATTAGGTGCATTGTGCTGCCACCTCAGTATGCCATAAACGTCGCGAGAGAGCAGAATGGGGCGCTCTGCGGAACTCACGGACTTGGAATGTGGTCAGATGATTGGGTGTCACTTGTGTCATACGTCTGTACGCGAGATTTCCACACTGCTAAACATCCCTAGGTCCACTGTTTCCGATGTTATAGTGAAGTGGAAACGTGAAGGGATACGTACAGCACAAAAGCGTACAGTCCGACCTCGTCTGTTAACTGACAGAGACTGCTGACAGTTAAACAGGATCTTAATGTGTAAGAGGCAACATCTATCCAGAACATCACACAGGAATTACAAACTGTATCATGATCCAGTGCAAGTACTATGACAGGATGGAGGTGAGAAAACGTGGATTTCATGGTCGAGCGGTTGCTCATAAGTCACAAATCACGCCGGTAAATGTCAAACGATGCCTCACTTGGTGTAAGGAGCGTGAACATTGGACGATTGAAAAGTGGGAAAATGTTGTGTGGAGTGACGAACCACGGAACACAATGTGGCAATCCGATGGCAGGGTGTGGGTATGGAGAAAACCCGCTAAACGACATCTGCCAGCATGTTTAGTGCCAACAGTAATATTCGGAAGCGGTGGTGTTATGGTGTGGTCGTGTTTTTCATGGAGGAGGTTTGAACCCTTGTTGTTTTGCATGGCAGTATCACAGCACAGGCCTACACTGATGTTTTAAGTAGCTTCGCGCTTCCCACTGTTGACGAGCAATTCGGGGATGGCAATTGCATCTTTCAACACGATCGAGCACCTGTTCATAACGCACGGCCTGTGGCGGAGTGGTTACACGACAATAACATCCCTGTAATGGAGTGGCCTGCACAGAGTCTTGACCTGAATCCTAAAGAACACCTTTGGGATGTTTTGGAATGACGACTTCGTGCCAGGTCTCACCAACCGACGTGGATTCCTCGCCTCAGTGCAGCACTCCGTGAAGAATGGGCTGCCATTCCCGAGGAAACCTTCCAGCACCTGACTGAACGTATGCCTGCGAGAGTGGAACCTGCCATCAAGGCTAAAGGTGGGCCAACACCATACTGAATTCCATCATTACCGATGGAGGGCGCCACGAACTCGTAGGTCATTTTCAGCCAGGTGTCCGGATACTTTTGATCACATGGTGTATATGCCAGAAATTCAGCTATAAAACAATCAACGTTCGCAAGAACCAACTGAAGAGGAAACTTCTAGACATCTACATCTACATGCTTACTCTGCTATTCACACTTAGGTGCCTGGTTGAGGATTGATCGAATTACCTTCAGATTATTTCTGTGCCGTGCCACTCTCGAAGAGTCTGTGGGAAAATGAATACTTGTATCTTTCTGTATGCCTTGCTCGCTTCTCTTATTTTGTTGCCATAATCATTTCTTAGTATGTAGGATGGCTACAGTGAAATATTTTCGGAGTCAGAGGAGAATGTTAGTGACTGAAATTTCGCTGCAAGGAAAACCGCCTTTGTCTTAATGATTTTCACCTCCACTCGCTTATCATATTCGTGACACTCTCTCCCCTGTTTTGCGATAAGACAAGACTAACTGCCCTTCTTTGGACTTTTCGGTGTCTTCCGTCTGTCCTAACTGATGGGGAGCCGACAACACGCAGCAATACTCCAGAACAGGGCGGACAATCGTAGTGTAAGCAGTCTCTTTAATAGTCCTGTTGCATTTTCTAAGTATTTTGCTAATAAACTGCTGTCTTTGATTCGTTTTCCTCTCAACATCATCTATGTGGTCGTTCAAATTTAAATTATTGGTTCAAATGGCTCTGAGCACTATTGGACTTAACAGCTGAGGTCATCAGTCCCCTAGAACTTAGAACTACTTCAATCTAACTAACCTAAGGACATCACACACATCCATGCCCGAGGCAGGATTCGAACCTGCGACCGTAGCGGTCGCGCGGTTCCAGACTGAAGCGCCTAGAACCGATTGGCCACACCGGCCAGCTTAAATTATTCGTAGTTGTAATCCTAAGTAGTCAATTTAACTTACGGCCTTCAGATTTGTGTGTGTTATCTTGTAGCCGAAATTTAGAGCTTCATTTCAGGAGCCTTGTGGATGACTTCATACTTCTCATTATTTAGAGTTAACTGCCATTAAACGGACAACTTGTCTAAATCTTTTAGTAATTTGTTTTGATCAACTGATGACTTTATAAGACGGTAAATGACAGCATCATAGGGAAACAATCTAAGAGAGCTGCTCTAATTATCTCCTAAATCGTTTATATAGATTAGGAACAGCAGAGGGCCTACTTCCTTGGGGAATGCCTTACACACTTCTGTTTTACTCGATGTCTTTCCGTCAATTACTATGAACTGTGGGCTTTCTGACAGGACATCACGAATCCAGTCGTATAACTGCGACGACACTCCATACGAATGTAATTCGCTTAGACGTATCTTATGAGAGACGGTGCCAAAAGCATTCTGGAATTCTAAAAATCTGGAATCAATTTGAGATTCCCTATTGATACCAATCACTACTTCGAGCGAATAAAGAGCTAGCTGTGTTTCACAAGAACGAAATTTTATGAATCTGTGCTGACTACATGGTAATAGACTGTTTTCTTCGAGGTAATTCAAAATGTTCAGACATAGTACGTGTTCCAAAATTCTACTGCAAATCGACGTCAGTGACATGGTGCTTTTGTGTGACCTGTGAAACTTTTCATTCAGTTGGTACGGATCTTTCGTCGACCAAGCAGTTGTACATGACTGCTCAACACGGAGCTATTGTATCAGCATACTCTGAAAGGAACGTAACTGGTACAGAATCTGGACCGCAAGACTAGTCATTATTAAAATAATCAAGTTGCTTCTCTATACCGAGGATATCTACTTCTAAGTTACTCATATTGGAAGTTGTTCTTGATTGGATTTCTGGAAAATTTAATTCGTTTTCTTTGGTGAAGGAATTTCAGAAAACTGTGTACTGTAACTCCTCTTTATTTTCACTGTAATCGGTAATATTACCATTGGTAACGTGCAGTGAAGATGTTGATTGTGCCTTGCTGCTGCTGTACGTCACATATGATCAGAATCTCTTTGGATTTTATGCCAGATTTCGAGGCAGTTTCGTTGTGAAAGCTATTAAAAGCATCTCACATTGAATTCCGTGTTAACTTTCGAGCTTCGATCACACGTCGCCAGACTTGGAGATTTTGTGTTTTTATAAAATGTACAGCAGTGTTCTGACCTGTTTTATATACCAGGGGAGGATCAAGACTAGCTTTTATTAAGGTTAAAAAATAGCGAAGTATCTATTGAAGGAAGAATTAATGCAGAACTTCTGAAATCAGCTAGCCGGAAAACTTTACAAGAAATTATACTGATCATGCAAAACTGTTAAACTGAGAAAATTCTGGATGATTGGAAAACTGCATTGTTACAATCACTACGGAAAACGAAGACAGAATGGATATTGATAGTTCTTCCTGTGCTACACAAAATTTTGTCCCAGTACTCCTGGATCGAACACAACAACAACTTGAATGTGAAATATTGAATTTCAATCAGGTTTTAGAGGAAACAGATCTTGTCTAGAACAAATTTTAGTTCTGAAACTACTTCTCAGGGTATAAAAAAATTTGTAATTAGAAAGTAGTTCGTACCTTTGCTTATTTTAAGTAGCTTATGGTTCTCTTCCAAATTCTGAAAGAACAAGGTCTGAACTTCAAAACCAGTGCAATTATTAGCGTAACACTAAATGGTACAAAATGTAAAGTTCAGGGTAGATATTTTAGAAAATTTTGAAACTGAAATAGCAGTGAGTGAGATCGTGATACCTCTCCATTACTTTTCAATTGCGTCCTAGTAAAAATAATCCAAGAGTGGCGAAAACTGAAATCAAAAGTTAAAAATTGTTGAAACAATTAAATTAGGAAGAACTGGTATTAGGATAGACTGATTAGCTTGTGAGACGACCTGAAGATTATAAATGAAGGTAATAAATAAGCACAAAAACCAATAGAAAGTGTTAATGAAACAGAAGAAAAAGTAGGGCTTCAATATTATTTAAGAAAACAAAGTATGTCTAACAACTATCTGACACCCTCCGTTCTACGACCTAAATACGGGAAAATAAAGAGATCCCCAGTTCAAATATTTAGACGAAACTATTCAGGAAACTGTCCTGGGAAAGACTGAATTGGTAATCACATTTGGAAATAATTTTCAGTCTTCTTAAAGACGTCTGTAACAAAAAATTCACCTCAGAATATGTTAAACTGAGGTACTACAACACAGTCGTGAAACAAGGGTGTCTTTTTGGGTTTGAAATACTCATTTTAAACAGGAAGAAGAACTTTGAAAAAAATAAAAAAAAGAACGAAAATTAATCAGAAAAATTTAGATACTTTTTGTAAGAAGAAGAAACATACAGACTAAGAGAAAATAGAAATGATGGAAAGTGTACCAACGTTAATTCGGATGTAGAAAAAGGCTGGTTAAGATTCTACGAGCATAGTAAAAGATTGGAACCAACCAGGTGAACTAGACAGGTTGTGGTATTCTATGAAATCTACAGTAAAGTTGGGCTGAAACACTGAAATGGATCGGCGCAGCAAAAGAAGACCTGAAAGAAGCAGAAATGAAGGACAGTGATGCACCAGACAGGAAAGTTGACGACTGGACTGTTGAACCAGCAGCGAAAGGCCAGGGGACCTCGACAGATTGGTCTAACGAGCGGAAAAAAGCTCATTCTGAGAAAGTGACAGTAACAGGGCACAAAGAAAAGCTAAAACTAAACCCGGAAAATGCCTCTTTCTGTACAATCCGTGATCCAGTAGGACCCAAAACTGAATATGTAGGGTGTCCCAGAAACGTTGCAACAAACTTCGAGTGTTTGTAGAGGGATCGTGTGGAACAAAACGAGGATAACAACCAATGCCCAGAAACATCACTGAGTGACGCTACAGAGCGCCAAGGTTTTGAGTGCCACACCTTCGGCACCAAAAGTGACTTTATGAGCTGACAAATGGTAGACAGAACGTCTCACATTGTTGTTTGTGATTCAGTGACAGCGACTGTTTGTCAAGATCGCCAGGTGGGAGATGGAATTGCTGATACATACACAGGTCTTGTCTCCTATGAATGCGCTGATTGTTTAGTAAAGGGGTTTGCATCCATGATTTATTTTTCTCCTGGAACCCTATAATCTCCAGTGTTTTTCGGTATACAGGAGAAAAATAAGATGCGTCAGCGCACAAGGTCACGTTTGCTGCTGAAGGGTTGGTCTAGAAACAGGCGCCAGCACCTGTAACTTCGACGCTCTTTAGAGTCGTCGAATGACGTTTCCAGTAACAGGTACCTATCCTCTATTTGTTCGTCAATACACCCTTTACAACCCCTTAAAGTTTGTCGCAACGTTTCTGGAACACACTGTATATATAAGATGAAGAAAAAATGCTGCACTTGGCTGCTCGCATGTGACCCATCATCTAAACTCAAGATAAAAGTATTGTAGCAAAACCTAGTCCCGCCAAAGGGTTTAATAGAAATGCGATTTAGAAAAAGAGGCTACGGCAGTGCTGTAACTGAGTGCAGCGTGGCCTAGAGCGGGTAGCATGAACTCTGCATTGTGCCGAAGCTGTCACATCAGTTCAGTGAGACGAGGCAATGCCGTGGGGAACGGATATGTAGACTCGCCGATATTTGAGACGCGCTGTTGTCGAACTTTTTTCCCAGTTAAAGCGTCAAACTGTATCACATCTGTTTACACCTCCACAATGCGGTACCTTGTGTATGTTTTGGTTGCTGTTGTCTTTGTTTAAACATTGTGACGTGACATGAACTTCTTAGAGAGGTAAATGACCACTTTGTTTTGCCCATGAGACAAACGAAGCCAACACAAAATAGTAGTGGTTACAGTAACATCGTCTGTACCTAGTAACGTACAAAAGCACAACAGGTACGGTACACTGGGTTGCAAATTATGCTACGCATAACAATGCCATTCTGTACGTTTGACGTCCAGGCTTACATTCACAGAGCCAGTACGCACTCGTACAAGCAATGCTCGCTTTAGAGACGATGTTCAGAGTGACCTTCTTGCATTTCCAAACATTTCGCCAGTCGTTGGGTCACACTTTGATGGACCCTATGCAACACACCTGCATCCACCATTGCCATAGTACCTTGCACGTACCTATTAGGTCGTATACATCCGTGGGTGGAGTACTGTGAACTTGTTCCTATAAGTGTCCCCACAAATAAAAATCTAGTGGATTAAGGCCCGGCGAACTTGGAGGCCATAGCATTGGATCTTCACGACCAATCCATTTCCCAGGAAACGCTTCATTTAAGTAGTTAAACACATTTACTCCGAAGTGTGGCGTTGTACCATCATGATGAAACCATATCTGTCGCCGAGCGTCACGTGGAACGTCAGGAGAAGTATTTCAGGGGCGCATTCAACTCGTCCAGCCACTCGTATGACGATTCCAGCCCGCAGGTTTATGCGAAAGCGTGCCTGAAAGCCACTTTACAAGTGATATGTGTGTTGTGTTCTGATCAATAATGGCTGTTGTGGAGGTTGAAAATATCATCACGAGTGAAGCTAGATCTGTCAGTTCATTTTACGTTACTTATAAAATGTTCGTTAGCTTCCACTTGGAGCAAATGCCATTCACAAAACTGTGCTTGTCGAATGCTGCCTTCAGGTCGCTTGTGTTGAGTTTACGTATAATGATATAGATGCAGTTCTACATCGTGCAACACTTCAACAATCAGTTTTTGAGATATCTGGATCTGCCTTGCAATATCACGGGTACTTCGCTGAGGCGATTGGTGAACGGTTTCAAGAATCGTGTCCTCTGTTTGTGGAGCACTTCTAGTCCTTGGACGAGCTCTGTCAATTAGTCGTGGACGAATATTGGCAGTTTCCCGAAGGCGTTGGTCCAGGCGACGAAAAACATTCCTGTCGGGACGGAGCCTTTGAGGCTGTGGTGCGGCGTATATACGAGCAGCAGCAACAGCTTTGTTATCGTAAGCAGCCAGCACCAAAAGCATACCGACGCATTCATCGTTTGTGTACTCCATCAGGAATCTGTCCTATATAAACTCAATAAGACTATTTATGGCAGTGCACTGCGGGGTTAGTAGACACATTTCTTTCTTTCTTTCTTTCTTTCTTTCGCTACTGCCTTAATCCCACACTAATCGGCAGGATTAGGTACGGATTTGGCATGGTTAAGTTAAGGGGTGGTCAGATACCATTCCTGCACCCTGTACCCCCCAGGACGGAATTAGTGTGCCCTAGCTGTCTGCGTCAAGTGTAAAGCGTGAAATAATGTGAATGTGTTTCGAATGTCTGCGAGTCGTGTAACTGAGGCGGAACTTGAGGACCAGCCCGGAATTCACCTAGTAGGATGTGGGAAACCGCCTAAAAACCACATCCAGGCTGGCCGGCACACCGGCCGTCGTCGTTAACCCGCCGGGAGGATTCGATCCGGGGACGGCGCGCCTACCCGAGTCCAGGAAGCAGAGTGTTAGCGCTCTCGGCTAACCTGGCGGGTCGGTTATTAGACACATACAGGTAGTTTAATAGATTCCACTGTCATTTGATAGGCTATTGTCATTGTACTGCTTTTAAACATCGAGGACTAGTGAATCGGTGCCTAAAGAATAAGAAACCTGGGGAGGATTCGAACCAAAGCAAGTGGGTTTTATGTCCCAATAGCCTACTCATTGTGCTACAACGCCTGGTTGAGTAGGGCGGACTGATACACATACATTCTGATTCTCTGCACTATTTGACATTGCTGTTAGCTTCTCGTTTTCGTACATATATTTTCAAAATTCACTTCATCTAATTTTGATTTATAAACTTTTGTCTTGAATCTGGATGAGGAATCACATTGCCGACCTTCAAGTGCGGCATTTTTTCTTCATTCTGTATAAGCTCTCTACCTCTGCCTACTGACACGTTCCCCTAGCAGCCGTTTACTCAACTATCACCGCCCTAGCGGTTGTTCACGCAAACAGTGGTTAACAAAACGGAAGTTTGGACTTTTGTTTCCTTCGATATATAGACTGTTCATGTTCCATTTATTTGTCATGAAATCCAAATTAATTAAATTGGGTGCATATTTTTAATTCACACTCACATTACGCTGAAACAAGATTAATGATGTCAGCAATTACGACGATAAGTTATACGTAATGTTAAAAAATTTCATTTAATTACAGATAACTTATTTAGTCATATGCATAAAGTGCCATAACTGCGAATCTGTCCTCATGTGTACACTTTTTAATTTGAAAATATCCTAGTTCATAGTAACTCCTACGTGTCGTTAACTATAATCTGATGTTGTAACGTATGTACAGTGCATTCATCAACTTGAATCGCTCTGTATCATCGGATGTGGCGAGAATTTAGAAAAGTTACTCGTTATTCCACAACCAAGAGTGCAGTGTTCTGATACAAGGTCATAAATGGACTGAAAGTTTACCATATGTTCAGATTCATGTATATGTTGTATTTAAGATTAAATATCCTGAATGGTGGCTATGTTGTAAGAAAGTGTGTTGAGTAAAACAGTGGTTATATGAGTGAATCTTTAAACAAGCCCACACATCAGACCTCGCGTTTCTTTGCCAGGTGTTTGTTAGTGAGGTAAGATAGCAGAGGTTGGGAGGCCAGAGTGTCACGGGGCCTCAGATTGTGTTAGTGAGACTTAGGATATTTTGTTGACACGAACTGAACACTTGGAAATATTTCCAGACTCTCAATTCAATAGGGACTTGGGAATTTTCAAGTCACTTTCAGTGATTGGTTTTTTGCAGCCACCCGAACTTTATTATTGTTCATCTGTTTATAAGCAGCTGTGAACTATTGTAACTTTTCTGCGTTTTATGATTTCGGTAGTGTGACGAAATTATCCCGTATGAAGTCGCAATAATATTGATGATAATGGACCTTAGATGTCGCTGTGAATGTTAGTGAGATTTCTCGGTCTCAAACTTTTTAAGATTTTCCTACTGGTTCTTCGTATATTTAAGCATTACGCTATGCACTTTTTCCAAGCTTGCTATTGTCTGTAAATGCTCTGTTTGCGCTACTTATTTACCTTGTTACTTAGAATGTTGTTCAGCTGACTTATTAATTCGATGTGGAGACACCATTCACACATATTTGTGTGCTTGTTTAAAAAAAACGTTTGCTTAAGATGGAAACAAACTGGATTAGATAACATCATTATCCTATGAGATATTTTTCAAATTTTTCTTTCCCCTTTAATTATTTATCACTAATGTCTAACATTCTCATAACGGAGAAACGGATATTTATGTGCTTTGTTGAAATATAAGAAGAATTCGGAGATTTGCACGTTAATGACTGATGCGATTTTTGCTGGTGAACTTGTTTATTCAGCCTGTACGAGTATGGTGTACAGGCAGGCTCAGTTTTGTTGTTGCTGTTAGCTGTAAATTTGTTATTCATCTTGTGTTCTAACAAATATACGTAACTGCATGATTATTATTACTAGTACATCTGGTTTGTGTTCAACCTGCATTTAATATGAACGTGTTCTATAGATGGTTATTACTTACAATCGAAACTAGATAGTCATCATATTTTAATTTTCTTATGTAAAGGCGATACAGGCATTAAAAGATTTTTGTGAATTTTTTTATAAATTTGAAAATATTTATTTACTGCTAATTTCTTGATAACTTCGCTAATGTGTGTACTTGTAAAAGGATTTCAGGTTTAAATTTTTGTTAGAATTTGGCCTTAAAAGTGATGGTGCACGACCAACCCCTACTGATTTCAGCGAGCCATACAAAAATATTACATTGAGCATGCCTACAGCAATATTGTTGTTAAGTCACGATTTAATTGTGAAGGTATTTGTATGTAATGCAGACTTGTACGTAAGTGAAACCTGGACGATAAGCAGTTCACACGAAAAGAGAATAGATGTTTTTGAAACGTGGTGCTACACCCTGAGGCATGAAGGAACAGTCAGTTTGGTATTCAAACGGATGTTGGTTGGAGTAGGTACTTGAAGACGAAGAGAATTGCTCAGCATGAAGTAGCATGGAGAGCTGTATAACTCCATCCTTCGGACTGAAGACCACAACAGGAAATGAGCAGTATGTAGAAAATCTGTTGGAGGAAGAAAGCTTTGGTAAGGATGTGGAATGGCTGAATAAATTGTGAGCAGCGAATCATACAATTTTGGAGGACAGGAAACCCAGGCGACGTTAGCGTAATAGAGGACTGGTCAGATTAAAGCTTTGCAAGTGTAAAGCATAGTGGATGGTATTACTCCTACCTAGGCATTACGGCAGCACTCAAACGCTAATCATTTTCATGTCCAAGCTTGTTGCACGTCTCATGCCAATATTATTGTATTTGAATAATGCGGGCATGGTGAGGCAAGGGGTTTCAGACCGAACAGCAAATATTTTAGGAGGCAGTAGTGTAAACAAATACGAGTAAAACGATCCATACAACACATGCGCTGTTTACAATTATAAGTAAAATCATTATGACCACTGTCCACTGAGAAGGTGGATGGGACCGGGTGGCGCTGCAGGAACGTGACGCGGTAAGGAAAGTACACTACTGACCATTAAAATTGCTACACCAAGAAGAAATGCAGATTATAAACGGGTATTCATTGGACAAATATATTATACTAGAACTGATATGTGATTAAATTTTCACGCAATTTGGGTGCTTAGATCCTGAGAAATCAGTACCCAGAACAACCACCTCTGGCCATAATAACGCCCTTGATCCACCTGGGAATTGAGTCAACATAGCTTGGATGGCGTGTACGGGTACAGCTGCCCGGGCAGCTTCAAAAAGATACCACAGTTTATGAAGAGTAGTGACTGGCGTATTGTGACGAGCCAGTTGCTCGGCCACCATTGACCAGACGTTTTCAATTGGTGAGAGATCTGGAGAATGTGCTGGCCAGGGCAGCAGTCGAACATCTTCTGTATTCAGAAAGGCCCGTACAGGACCCGCAACATGTGGTCGTTCATTATCCTGCTGAAATGTAAAGCTTCGCAGGGATCGAATGAAGGGTAGAGCCACGGGTCGTAACACATCTGAAATGTAACGTCCACTGTTCGAAAAGCCGTCAATGCGAACAAGAGATGACCGAGACGTGTAACCAATGTCACCCCATACCATCACACCGGACGATACGCCAGTATGGCGATGACGAATACACGCTTCCAATGTGCATTCACCACGATGTCGCCAAACATGGATGCGACCATCATGGTGCTGTAATCAGAACCTGGGTTCATCCGAAAAAATGACGTTTTGCCATTCGTGCACCCAGGTTCGTCGTTGAGTACACCATCGCAGGCGCTCCTGTCTGTGAAGCAGCGTTAAGGGTAACCGCAGACACCGTCTCCGAGCTGATAGCCCATGCTGCTGCAAACGTCGTCGAACTGTTCGTGCAGATGGTTGTTGTCTTGTAAAAGTCCCCATCTGTTGACTCAGGGATCGATCAGTTACAGATACGAGGCCGTTGGGATCCAGCACGGCGTTCCGTATTACCCTCCTGAACCCACCGATTCCATATTCCGCTAACAGTCATTGTATCTCGACCAACGTGAGCAGCAATGTTGCGATACGATAAACCGCAATCGCGATAGGCTACAATCCGACCTTTATCAAAGTTGGAAACGTGATGGTACGCATTTCTCCTCCTAACACAAGGCATTACAACAACGTTTCACCAGGCAGCGGTATATGTTGTAGCAATCAAAGACAAGCTGACGGCTGATGGCAAGCTGCGTCGCTTCACGCTTGATGTCTTCACCGACGGCGATATCATATTTCAGCAGTGTAATAGTCCGTGCCTCTAAGACAGAATTATGCTACAGTGGTTTGAGCTGTATGATTGTGAACTCACGTTGATATCTGGTCCACCAAATTCGCCTGATGTGAATCCAATGGAACCCATCTGAATCGGTGTCCGACGCCATCACAGCGTACACAAATCAGCGGTTAGTTATCTATGGGAATTGTATGACTTGGGCATAGACATCTGGCGCCACATACCTTCACAAAGCTATCAAAAAATTGTACAATCGATGATACGAAGAAACTGTCCTGTATGCGTTGCAAAGATGGCTCAACAAGCTATTAAGCGTTGCAAAGATGGCTCAACAAGCTATTAAGCAGGTGGTCATAATTGTTTGGCTCATCAGTGTATATTGGTTAAAGCGAAACAATTAATCACAGAAGGTGTTTGAGACGCCCTGCTAAGCTCGCAGGACACGACAGGTAGTTTAAGTTGTGAAAAGGGGGTCTAAATAAGCAGCTGTCATTTACACTCGAACATACAACCTTTTATTTGATCAAACAATACAAGAGCCAAGAATTAAAAAAAAATAAAAAAAACACAACTTTAGTTTTGGAACTTAATTAGCTGCTGAATGCACCGTACAATCTCGTGCCTTAAGGGCAAGACCACTTTTATTTAAAAACGGCTGAAAGCCAACAACTTAGAGCTCAACCAAAATCAGAAATTTAAAAGGCAAAGCCGTATCTTAAAACAGTTCCTTAATTAGGCTGAAGGCCCAAATAATCTGACACTTTAACAGCAAAGAACTTAAATTCCAAATCTGCTGAAGGCCCAACACATGAGACTCAATAATATTAATTTTAAAAATGCCAAAGGCTTTACGTAAAACAGTTCTTAAATTAAGCTGAAGGCCCAAACCATCTAACACCGTAAGAGCAGAGCAACTTTAATTCGAAATCAGCTGGAGGCCTCAAGAATCTGACACATTAAGAATAAAACAACTTAAATTCAAAATCGGCTGAGGGCCCAACACTTAAGACTCAATAACATTAATTTTAAAAATGCCAAAGGCTTTACGTAAAACAGTTCTTAAATTAAGCTGAAGGCCCAAGCTATCTGACGCCTTAAGGGCATAACAACCTTAATCTCAAAAACGGCTAGAAGCCATACAAGTACAAACAACAAGAACAAACAAGCAAAGGGATTACACCCAAGGGCACTCAGAAGTTCGAAGGGTCGGCCTGGAATTCAAACACTACCGCTCCTTTAGGTGAGACAGGCAGTCGGCCCAACCATTCTCGATCCGACGACAACCCAACCGACAGACAGTCAACGGACCCATCGACAAGATAACCTCCACTTCAACTGACCAGCACACAACAGGGAGTTCAATGGAACAACGTAGAAGGTATTGGCGCCCACAACAATTATACTTTGAACTGTCAAACTACACACCGTGCTGGACAGCGACAACACGATGAGTAAAATACACAGCCTGAATTTACGCCAACGGCCAGGGCAGGTAACCGGAACGTTAACGGTCACAAGGCAGAAGATTCCGCTGGTGCACTTCAATTCAAATAACCAAGTACAGTTGAACTGCACCGGAGGGTGGCTAAATTTGCCAACTTGAAAACACACGTTGTTGGTTCAAATGGCTCTGAGCACTACGGGACTTAACATCTAAGGTCATCAGTCCCCTAAAACTTAGAACTACTTAAACCTAACTAAACTAAGGACATCACACACATCCATGCCCGAGGCAGGATTCGAACCTGCGACCGTAGCAGTTGCTCGGTTCCGGACTGAAGCGCCTAGAAGCGCTCGGCCACCGCGGCCGGCCACGCGTTGTTGCTCGCGGAAATACCTCAACAGCCGACAACGAACTCCAAACGACATAATGTGAACAGTCGTGACTTGCTCGTGGATTAAGTCAAAACTCAACGAACCTTGTAGCAATGGGAACAGCACCACACACTCCGACACCACATAGAGGCCACCAGAGGGCTCGGCAAAACTACGCGCCGCGGCGATTTCCTCGCTGCTCCACGCCAGCCGACCAACTGACCGCACACAGCCCACCTGGAAACTATAAGCGCTAGGTCAAAGACAGTCCAAGGTGCGAATATCGATACACACCGCTGCTGTCACTCCCGGAAAGAGAGGATAACAGCATAATCGCTATAACCGCGGGAGACTAAACACAGAATAGCAAACAAGGTTTAATCAAACGCGTAGCATGAGCCAGCCACGGCTCAGTGTTGTTAACTGGATGCAAACAATTAAGTTCAGAATTGTTTTTTCATGACTTCCGCCATCGGCTTCATGCATTTTCGAAGTCTTTTGACAGTACCACGAGTGGCTCTTTTTGACGTCCTTTCTGACATTTTTTATGAGGGCAGCAGTGGTTTAATCGTGTGCCGCAAATGAGTCTGCTTCTGATATTGTTGCAGTGTATCTCTGAAAATTCTGTGGCTCACTCAACAGTCTCTCCGTCCGCTATTCAGAATGGAAGCACGAACATCGGAATAGCGTTTGTTAATCATTAAGGCATTTTACACGAATTCCAGATATATTGTTATGGTGAGATGCGCATTCACCAGAACGTTTAATTCTAGGTCCTCCATGAGATTACAGTGGTGAAAGGAAGTCCAACTGTGATGACAAAAATTAAGCATTCTTCGGTGCGGATTTTGAGTAATGGTTTCCCTGTTTCTGTAGAGGCTGTTGAGACGTTTGGAGAAGACTCGATCCCTACATGACTGAAGGAAGGGCCACTCAAGACGACTACAAGCACTCCGTCATCAGGCCACAAGTGGCGCATCGGGACCATCCGACCGCCGTGTCATCCTCAACTGAGGATGCGGATAGGAGGGCGTGTGGTCAGCACATCGCTCTCCCAGTCGTTACGATGGTTTTCTTTGACCGGAGCCGCTACTATTCGGTCGAGTAGCTCCTCAGTTGGCATCACGAGGCTGAGTGCACCCCGAAAAATGGCAACAGCGCATGGCGGCCTCGATAGTCACCCATCCAAATGCTGGCCACGCCCGACAGCGCTTCACTTCGGTGATCTGAGGGGAACCGGTGTATCCACTGTGGCAAGGCCGTTGCCCAAGACGACTGCCCTCAGCTGGAATTTTGGAGAATGTCGAACGAGTGCAACTTCTATTCAATGAGGAGACCATCTAACAAATACCACTACTTACAAAGTAGGTTAGAAATCAGATTAATAATGTTGCTCACGCGGCATATGTTCGCTTTATCGGGCAACGACAAAGTTATTGACTGTGGATGGTATCGTCAGAATGGAAATAATGAAGTCACTGTAAAAAAGTCATTAATTTTGGCACTTACCTTGAATGGATTCCCACGTAGATTTCGTCGAAGTTGTTATGGCTCATCTTGTTGATTCTAGGGCGATTCCACTTTGACTGCTAGAAGGTCCCGATCTGTATTTTAGCAATATTTGAAGACCTAACAGATGCGTTTTTCAGGAAATTCTTAATGATCTAACAATCCCAGATCAGAACAATGGTATGGTAGAAATAATTTTTGACTTGGTGTTCACGATCCACAATTTTATTAAACTTCTTGTAAATTCACATATACCTCTTCTTAATTGTCACATCATCAAGAAAACAGTTTTTTTATCAATCTTCATATATTTAATTTCCACTTTAACCAAACACAAGACTTAGCTGTTCTTTTACAAAGCGAAATAACAACTTAACTTCTGCAAAGTGAAACAAGGACTGCCCTGTGCGCATTCGCGCCGAAACGGTTACACGCAAGTCAAAGATTATGACCGTCTCACAGAAATGAATACACACAAGAACCATAGCACTGTAATATATCGATACATCGGAGTACTTATACATTAATAACACCAAATGTGAACAGAACAGTATTACGATATTACTGGTATCGAGAACTGGGGTTGGAGTGCCGTAACGGTCACGTAAATAAAGAACCATTACAACCACTACATCAAAAAGACATTGAGCACAGCAACTCGGGATATCACTACTATCACTAAGGATAATGAAACAGAAGTTGAACCCTTCCTCTTACAAAATACTACTGTGACAACCTTTGAACGACAGTAATATGGAGCAGCGATATTGTTTAGCAAGAGAGATGGTTGAGGTCTTTGAAAATGGAACAGTCCTTAGCGATCAGGTTGAGGGATGAGGCACAATTCTACCTCCATAGGGACACCAACAAACGAAATGGCTCCAGTGGGGTACTGTGGATGCACACATCCAAGCTGCCTGAAATGTTGTGGAACAGCCCACATATAGTACCGATCTCAATCAGTATGGTTATTTCTGTTGGCCATTATGGCCTTATCACTTTAGGACACGGTGTAAAAAAATCTGAGGATGGCCATTACGGACTGAAACCGGTCATCGTCTAAAGAATTCATATTGTAATCAAAGACTGAAATGAAATACATTTCTGTTGGGATTATCTAAAGCACACAGAGTCTTCGAAGATGCAGCTGCAGCACTCCATGTCCTTCGTGCTCCAATTTCCAGAAATATTCATGCTATCGAAAGTAGTGAACTTCAGTAATTCACCACAGATTTCATTTCAAGACAGCCGCTCGGAGTGGCCGCGTGCTTCGAGGCGCCATGTCACGGATTGCGCGGCCCCTCCCGTCGGAGGTTCGAGTCCTCCCTCGGGCATGGGTGTGTGAGTTGTTCTTAGCGTACGCTAGTTTAAGCAGTTTGTAAGTCTAGGGACCGATGACATCAGCAGTTTGGTCCCTTAGGAATTCACACACATTTGAACATTTCAAGACTACTCAGCGTACTGCAGAAGGAAAGCACTTTAAAAACCTTTTCTACTAAATTTAAAATTGTCTGCTACAGCATAAATAACATAATAATAAACTATCAACCTATATTATGTCGTAGTAGCCAAAAACATTGTAACATCTATTTTGCGCTCGTCTGCACTAACGATCAATTCATCTCTTGTTTTAACTTTTTCTTTGTAGACATCGGCTTCTACCTCACTAACAGAGTTAAACCTACATGGTAAGGGCTGAAGACCTTTGTTGCGGAGAGCTGTAATCATTTCTCCCGGTCCATCTTCAGGGGAATGTTGGGTTAGTTGATGTGTCACCTGACGACTAGAATGCGCAGGATCTCGTGATGTTGGGAGACCATTCCTGTCCATGCAACAAAAGGAAACACCTCCAATGATAACGGAGTTCCTTTTCACTAGAGTGTAGATCACGGGGTTATTTGAGACGAATGTGTAATGCAAGAGACCCAGTCAACTGTTTCTACACCATTCCACACCACACATTTACAGAAAAGCGTCCTTGATATTGCGTCTCCTCAAAGAAATGTGGTTTTTCGTCGGACTACCGATGTGATTTACGGGTTTTACTAATATCGTCACGAATGAAAGTGGATTCATCAGTAAAAAGAATTAAGGTTTTTTTTGAGCTATATACAACTAGTCAGTGACATAAGAGTTGACCTTTATGTTGTTTGCAAATGGGCTGAATCAGTGTAAATGATAAGGATAGAGCCAGTGCGTACATACTGTCCGCCCTAGTCTTTTATGTGGAACATCGATATGTATAGGAATTTTGTGTGTGCTCCTCGAATGACTACGTTCTAACAACTGAATAATGCCGTCTGCGTCATCCACAGTCTGTTAATCTGCACGTATAGATGACACGTGTCTGCTGGACACTGCACTCCGCTGTTCGAAAATCGCCTAACGTATTATCTACCGGCAGCTTTAGCTTTTCCGTTACAGAACCCGCACATAAATACCATTTCGGCATACTCACTATTTGTAAGTGGCCTCTCATTCGCTGGGCCGACGTTTCAAAAACTCGCCCGGCCATCCTAATTTAGGTTTCCCGTGATATTCATAAATCGCTTCTCGTAAAAGCCGGGATGGTTCCTCTGAAAGAGCACGGCCGACTTCCTGAAGTCCTTGCCCATCCTTCCCTAATCCGATGGGGCCGATGACCTCGCCGTCTGGTCCCCTTCCCCAGATCAACCAACCAACCACTGTTTGTAAATAGGTGCGGCATGCTTGAACGATACATCGGAATTGTCCAACAAATCACAGTCACAATTACCGTCAGCGGCGTTCCGACACTACGGGTTAAAGCGTTTCATCGTAGTTTTATTACTTTTTTACCAATTTTGACAGCGCTTACCTTGGCTACATGCTATATGTTTTTTTTACTAGTTTAGGGCCACAGACGTACCTGATGATGACTTCGTAGATCGAAACCGCTCGTAAAATAAATAAGAAAAATTCTCGTAGGTGGCATGATGGTCGCTGCTGCCCTCATTAGGGAACATCCAGAGACAGTCAGACAAGCAACAACACATCATGTTGAAACGTCCCCTTAGAAAAATTATACATGACTGTGCTTAGACTGACACACAATATTTTTTAGCGCAACGCAATCTGACTTTCAATAATCCTTACAAGAGAATGGCCCTGACTAAATTAACCTATACGTTTCACAAATCATTTACCTCACAAAAATCTTCGTTACTCGAACTACAATACAGCGAGCGTCACTACTGCCAGCTAAATAAAAGATTCAAACTACGGAAGGCAATAACTACTGATAGGCATAGTTAGCAAATGAAAGATTTTGATAGCGAACAAAGAATGTATTTACCTTAATAGTGTTCAAAAGTCATAATATATATATCAGTCCATGAAATCCAATATTACAAATTTACTCTTTCCGATGGACACACGTCCAGATCGTCCGCTCTCAAAATTCCGCACACCTCTCTCCCACATCCGCCACTGCTGGCGGCTCACCTCCAACTGCGCAAAGCTACGCGCTGTTGACAGCCAACTGCCCAACACTACAATAGCAAATTCCAACAATGCCACCCAGCCACAGACTGCACACAGCACAGCCAGTGATTTTCATACAGAGCGCTTCGTGGCGTTACCAACATAAAAACCCAAACAGCCTACTTACAACGTTCTCCGAAGGGCGCAAAAATGCACCGAATCTGACTGTAGGACATTCCAACATTTATCGTGAAATGTACAACAGTTATAATGTGACTTGTACTATAATGCTTAGAGATGAATCTATTAAAAATACGTATTTTTCAATCGATACTTTTTAAAACGCATGTTATAATGTTCATTAACTGTTGTAAACGTGTATATGTGTAAAGCTGACGATGTATTGAATAACGGAGAAAGTTCAATAACAATGTACGTTAAATGCGTTTTTTTTTCTCGGAAATTTTTCGGAATAACACATATGTCTATGTGGAGTTTTTTTTTTACTTCAAACGATCTTTCCTGTGTTGTTTTGTATCCCGCCTGTATAGGCGGCGCGTGGATCTGCTCCTGTAAACTGAAGGGTATGCCGAATGTAGGAAGCGCATAGGAGAAGGAAAAGGTGAAGTACTGTGGTACTGCGTGTAAGTTAACATTCTTTTACTGGTGTATCAACATGTACAAATTATAATATCACTTAACTTTGGCTGAGATGAGCATGTAGGTGTGAAGCCGTACAGGTATCAACGCTAAGAGCTACTGGTAGTGTGACAAACTATCATTGAAGTAACTGAAGTAACAAAGCCTATAATGACCAGCCCCCTATGAAGTAGAAGCTAAGTTGCTTGGTCGTCGGCTCGGAATCAAATGGGCAGAATCTGGAGCGGCGCTCGTAGAGCTGCACAGCGCCGGCTAGAGGGCGCTGTCGTCGGTGTCGGTGTCTGTCATAGTGCCACCCTAAGAACTTGCACCTACCCCGAGGCATCGTAACTATCGATACCACATGATGTCACTGAATATTGAACATTCCTCCGAGAGCACCCTGAATATTTGTGTCTGCTTCCGCAATCAGAGTCAGATAACATGAAAATCCTATGGGTACGGTGGCGCGTCATAAAAAAAATTAAAAACAACCTGTCACTGATGAAACCAACACTTCGGTCATTGTTACAGCGCCTTCTTTTGGATCTTTTGGTGTAGTTTTGGTTTCAGTAAATGTAAGGTTACATTTTTTAATTATTTTCGTTTATTTTTTTACGGTATGACGAAGTACCATACGCAGAAAAGTTTCATTTTAACACCCTCTCTCTCAGCTAGGCAAAACAGGTAGCATGTTCAAAGACAGAACGACACTGATACATTTAAGAAGTGGACAAGAATTAGTAAGGCCCTCAGACGCTTCTGAGAGGCCCGCTAAACCCGCTGGGCAGAACAGGTAATAGGATTGTGGAAAGGGCCAAGGGTTGAGGCCAGTCTCTGCTTCTAATTGTCATTTATTGTAATTTAGCAACTCTTTCACGGCTGAAGGCCTCTAACAAGAAATCTTAACAAGATAAAAATCCAATTAAGATAGCAATAAAATAATTCAAAAAACAATATACACAAAGTGCAATACAAATGGCTGGGGGCCACAATTAATTTCCAAAATTTTAAAATATATTACCATAGACCTTTAAAGGCAGAAAGCCAACAAGAAATCTTAAAAAACATCAACAAGATAAAAATCCAATTAAGATAGCAATAAAATAATTTAAAGAAACAACATACACAAGGTACAAGACCCATGGCTGAAAGCCACAATCAAACTTCAAAAATGGTTCAAATGGCTCTGAGCACTATGGGACTTAACATCTATGGTCATCAGTCCCCTAGAACTTAGAAATACTTAAACCTAACTAACCTAAGGACATCACACAACACCCAGTCATCACGAGGCAGAGAAAACCCGTGACCCCGCCGGGAATCAAACTTCAAAATTTCAAAATTTATTACCATAATCTTTATATGCAGAAGACCGCATTGTTTAAGCATGAAAGATAAATTTAAAAATTAATTTTGCAAAATTTTAAGAAACAACAATAACCACAAGACTAAAATTTAAAATATCTGACAACAGATAATTAAACACCGGCGCCACTCAAAGGGCATCCAGGGAGGTCGGTTTGCCCTCGTTCACTTAGGTGAGACAGGTGGTGAGCCCAACTATACTTGATCTGTCGGAACCCAACCAGGAGGCAGCCACGGACCGACCGACACAGCTACTTGCTTCCCGTCCATCAGTACATGAGAACTCCAACCGGCATGTTATAAACTGTGATAAACCACAATGGAGCACGTATTAGCTGTCAAAACTACACACCATGTTGGACAGCGACAACAGGTGAGGAAAGGACGCTGCCTGACACTGCGTTAGTGGCCAGAGCAGGTAACCAGAACACTAACGGCCACAAGACAGAAAATTCCACAGGTGCACTCAAATCGTAGTCGATCAAAATAGTTAATTGCACCCCATGGCGGCTAAATCTCAGCAGTAGAACCATTCGGTGTTGCTCACCGGAAAACTTCCCAAACAGCAAACCACCGAAGCGAAACATCGCAACATGAATAAACGTGGCTTGGGTAGTTGAAACCACTACTCAACTTTGACGTCCTGAGTCGGCGAGCCACGAAGCTCGTAGCGATCGGACAGCTCCACACACGTTCCGACACTGCGCAGGGACCGCCAGAGGCCCCAGCCGACTGCACCGCGCGGAGAACTTACCTCGTCTGCAACAATCGACCGACTCCCCTCAGAATGCCGACAACATCTGAAATCGTCGTCAGTAGACATAACGTGAACTACACACACAACCTGACAAGCATTTGCACGAAGATCTGAACGATACACAAAAGTAACTAAGCATGCACGAAGACAAATCGGGAGTCAATGCATACACACACAGCCGACTCATGAACGACCGGCGAGCCAAAACGCGTCGTCCGTTCGGACGACCGACCCACCATCCAGCAAGACTATGGGCCGGCTCAAGTGATGTGTGGTGGCAATCGTCGGACGAGCCATGTCGATGCAGACCTCACTGCTGCTCCAACCCGACTGCACTAGTGCCGCATTGCAACTCCCCGACTGGCAGGTGCGGACTGCGCTCCAGACGCGTCTTCAACCGACTGTCAGCACGAACTCGCAACACAAACTCACTACGTGAACTCTCCTACGATAGACAACGACCGGGAAGTAATAGCAGACAAGCAAAGATACTACGAGAGGGGGAATATCGATAGGAGCTGCTAATGCCGCACACGGTCAGGCAAAGCAGCAACTCAGTGACAGTAGTAACTTAAATTAACATAGTGTGGTGGAAGTACGTTAAAAACAAGGTGTAAAATACATAATGGCGGGAAGACCAGCCACGCACGGCTCTGATTCGATTGTACGCATTGAAGACGATTTAAAATGAGAAAAGGGAAAAAATGCTAAAACTTCTTCCTTTGATGTTCATCTCCATGTCTAAGTGGGAGCTCGAGTGTAGTGAGAGATCTATTGCTCTTACAGCTGCCGTGTTTGACGAGGCGGACCCGCCGCATCTGCGGTCGGCGTACCTCGCGGCCGTGGAGGCCGTGAACCTGCAGACGGCCGGCTACCGGGTTCGCGCCAGCGGCTTCTCCAGGCCCGTCCTGGCGCCGCTCAACGTCACCGTGCCACGACACGACGGCTTCAGGACCGCCAGGATCGGTAAGCTGTCCAGCCGCTTTCACGTTTACTCTACAGGCTGTTCCAGGACAGTGAACAGTACTCAAGGATTTGACAGTAATGATCATTCGAAGCAAAATAATCTAGTAAACATGCAATGCACCTTGCAATGCATACCGTAAAATCTGTGATCGGTGCTGTGAAACAACCCTCTTCTACTGCAAGCTCTTTGCTTTCCATATTTTGGCAGGAGGTAGTGTGGACCGAGAAATCCGCCTGGCGGCTTAACGACGGAGCCCGCTGTGCCGGCCAGCCTCGATGTGGTTTTTAGCCGGTTTTCCACATCCCCCTAGGTGAATACCGTGCTGGTCCCCACGTCCCGCCTCAGTTCCACGCCTCGGAGACATCTGAACACATTCGCACTATTCCATGGGTTACACTAGACGCAGACAGTTGGGGTACACTAGTTCCGTACCGGGGGGTACGGGGTGGGGGCAGGAAGGGCATCAGGCCCCCCCTTAAATTAACCTTGCCAAATCCGAATAACCATGCCGACCATGCGCCATTGCGGGAAAAAGGCACAAGCAAAAGAAAGAAAGAAAGAAATAAAGTATGGACTGAAACAAGAAAAAAAGTCTAGTAAACACGGGCACTAAAACACATACCTTAAGATCTATGAGCACTTGTTCGGTAGAACAGACTTGTTCCACATTGAAGAAGATGAACACTTGCTCATACCTCCTAAGCTAAGCATTTTAGAATGCATGTTTACGACACATGTTTGCTTCGAATATTCTTTCCTGTCTTATCCTTGACTGCTGAGTGTTCCTTCTGGGACACTCTGTATTTAGATTAGCTTAGATTTATTTTTCGTTCTAATTGATTCGTAGTAAGGAGATGTTCCAGGATGTAGAACATATCAGACAACAAGAATACACGATAAATATTTACGAAGAAAAACTGATGTGCTACTCTACCTTTCACATATCTCAAGTTAAGCAGTTCTCGTGGGTATGGAATAGGTCAAAAAGTCTTAAAGATATTTTTATGAAGGATAAGAAAACTTCTCACAAAACATGTAAATGTTCACCAACGGCTAAGCTACAGGGAGTCAGCTAGCGAAGAGCCAACAACAGAGAAACACTGCGGAGTGACAAATCGGGCAATCATGTCGTGCCTGCTATGCAGCACTGGCTGAACTCTCTCTTTTTCTGTCTCTCTCTCTCTCTCTCTCTCTCTCTCTCTCTATAGCTGGGCTGTTTACTGAGGATGGCGAGCTAGCGTGAGCTACGTGTCACTTTCAGTAAGGCTGAGGATGTCACGGTTTCGAACTAGCTGGATTGGCAGCGGATTGAAGAGGACACAGCCACAAGCAGAGGCCGACGTGAACTTCCTTGCGAGTGAACGGCTCTGTGGATTCCAAATCACGGTAAAGGCCATTTAAGATGCTTTCCTTTTTGCCGTGGTGAGGCTCAGGTTTGTGTTGAAGGTTTGTTCAGCAGAAATTTTGGTTTGGTGACAACATGGGAGTTTCTTAACTGTGGTTCCGAACCGCGTTATTCGTTAATCCATGCAGTAGTAGGTTGCGTCCTAGTATAGAATATTGTGTTCACACCCCAAGTTGACTACCCGCTTATCTAATAGACTTTGATACGATGTGAGCCGGCCGCTGTGGCCGAGCGGTTCTATGTGCTTCAGTCCGGAACCGCGATGCTGCTACGGTCGCAGGTTCGAATCCTGCCTCGGGCATGGATGTGTGTGATGTCTTTAGGTTAGTTAGGTTTAAGTAGTTCTAAGTGTAGGGGACAGATGACCTCAGATGTTAAGTCCCATAGTGCTTAGAGCCATTTGGACCCCGTTGTAATTGTCGTCAATGTAACATCAAAACTTTTATTTAACTGGTTGTGTATGTTGATACTGTAGTGTTATATTTAGTCTAGTGCATAATTTTATTAAAGGTGGTAATATATAATAGTGTGTCGTAGTATTTAGAGCGCAGTTGGCACTGCATATGATTTCAGTGGAAATTTTGTCCTTTTATTCTTGTTGTTTCAGAAAACAAATTGCCTTTATGTCAGGAGAATTGTTGTGTCTGTATATAGTTAACCTGTGGGCATTCACGGCGAGATAAGGATCTTATTGCATCTGGTGGCATGTTGCACATCCGGCGACAGGGTTACCTACTTGGACTTCTTGCTTGCCCAGGGATCCACCAGGAATTGATCGAGTTTCCCTGGGGAATCACCAGCCCTTTCCCTCCTTCCCCTCCCCTCCCCTCTGGACCATTGGGACTGATGCACCCCCTCCACACCTCCATGTTTTATAGCTGGGATACTTGTGTAGGAGGAGTTGCTCTGCAGCTGGACGTCATCGGGAGACGATCAGGTTGTGTCTTTTTGCTAATAACAAATTACGTTAAGTCATATCACTTGAGTTGTGTTTGTTAATACTAATATTACGTGACACCAGCAGAGACCAAAACCACACAGATATGTAAGTACTCTCGTTTTTACACATTTCCCATACTTTTCGTATTTTCCCCAGTTTGACCTATTTTCCACAGTTTTGCACACTACGCTCAGCTACGCGAATTGTGTGTCAACATCACATCGTGTCGTGTCACGACGTTGCGTCAAAGCATCGCGTCGCGTTGATGTCATGATGTTGTCAGCTATGTTCCCGATTTACGTATCGCTCCTATGCCACCACTGCTTTAGTAATATGTAACATCGTAGTGTTAGAAACGGACACGTTGGTAGAAACAAAGACGTCATAGAGAATTGTATAAGCAAAAGATATTGTATAAGAAATACCACACCACCTGTAACCTACCCACAGAAATTTAAAATGACAGAAATATAAAATGAATGGGAGCCAAGTGTAATCTCCCCACAAATAAATTCAATGACAATGACAATTAGACAAAAATTAGCAATCTGACCCAAGTACAAGTTCCTCACAAAAAAATGAAAGTCACTTCAGTGATAAGAAAATCTCAGTGATAATGAAAATTCAATTAAACCGAAATATCGGTCTTTGGCCCTGTGCAAAAAAATCAGAATTAATTTCTTACCTCAGTATAACTGCATGTCAAATTTCTGCTCTTATTGTTGGCCACGGCTTGGAGGAAATGCATTGCAAATAATATTATTTTTTTTTTTGAAATTTAACTGAAACTTTTCTTTAAAGGAAATGGAAGGAGATCGTTGGTTCAATTAAAAGGTTCTTTTGTAAAAATTGCTTTGAAATCAAAATTATTATTGGGGCGATTATTGCACAAATTAGTTACAGTTGATTTACATTATTAGCTGAGCATTGCTGATTCATTACCTTGTTTAAAAAATAATATACCTCGTCCTGAATCTTGACCAGAATGCCATGTCGACGCCCGCCGACTCCTCACACACAACTGCACTGGGCTGCTACTACCGACGTACTCCACTGCTCACAGACTGCCCACTGACTGACTGCTCGCAACTGTACTGCACGACGACTACTAACAGACTGAACTGCACGACGACTATTGACAGACTGAACTGCACGACGACTATTGACAGACTACTGCTCGCAACACTCGCGCGGTCAAGCGCAGACTAACCACGATAAATGGCTCTCTGGTCAAAGATTTTATCATGCCTCACCATCGCTGCTACGTTACATACGTGTTTCATAACCCTCCACTGGGGGGGGCAAAAATTTGGCAGCGATGGTGAGTCATTTGGACTTGCCATCGCAAGAATTTTTTTCTTTAATTAATGAACTTTTACAATTTACAGAATATTTAGACACATGAATTAAATGTTGTGCACATGCACCAAGTACAAAACATTTCAGACAAAGACAAGATATGAGTACAAAACATATTAGCAAAACAGAAAACTGTATATACAAATTATTTGACAGATAACAAAGTGCACACGCACTGAAAAAATTCTGTAGCATTTTCAGAACAAATGAACAGAATGGCAGAAAATCATGTTGACAAGTGACATGAGTGTACTCGCACTGGAGTTGAGAACATATCAGCAAATGACGAAATGTATATACAATGAGTAACTAATGACATAAGTGCATACGCACTGAAGTAATGAACATATCAGGAAATCATAAAAGGTATACAGGATGAGTACAAATCATATTGAAAAATGAGAAAAGTGCACAGGCACTGAAGTTCAGTAGAAAACATATTAACACATAACATAAGTGCACATGCACTGTAGTTCAGAACATATCATCAAAATAAAAATGTATATACAATATAAAAGACAAGAGTGCACATATACTGTACTTCAGAACAAATCGAAAAAATGTCTTTAGCATTTTCACAACAAATAAACATAATGGCAAAAAAAATCATTTCGACAAGTGACATAAGTGTACTCGCACTGGAGTTCAGCGAATCGAAAAAAAAATGTATAACCCATGAACATAAATGATGTTAGCAAAAAAATGATTTTCACTATTAGGATAGGAAAGGGAAGGATTGCATCATGGTTGTAGCACTTTAGATTGCACACAGCTGTTCTGAAAGTCCATATCTTTCCACAGAAGTACAACACCAAGTGACACAATTTGAAGTTCTTTTCCCATCAAAATTTATCAGCGTAGCCAAGACACTGAACTGTCGTAGTAATGTTCCATGTTCTCATTTTGGCAGTACACTAGGTACACCAAACAGTGGGACCATAATAACGTCTTCATCGCTCACGGTGGTGGACAGCATGTCGTGTCAACACCACGCTCTTACAAGGCACACCAACGTAGAATTAGTGCAAAAACCAAATATAGAGCTCCATAATCATGAGGATGGACAGGACAAATGGATATTGCAATAATTCAGGGTAGTGAGCTCATAAGGTGAAGGACATTAAGTCACATAATATTGAGAATTACAGTAGTAGTTTGCGGCATTCATAGCCCAGTTGTTGAACATTTCTGTACCAAGTATATAGTATTACAGAATAATGTTCATAAAATCAAATTATTAGCATCATGGGTAATCGTATTACAATAAACAGTGGCAGTCCTTGGCCAGTTACAAAGCATATTTAGTATGACAGAATAATGTTCATCAGAAGTCTTAATTGAAAAGGAGAGTCAATTATTGGCCTAGCATTAACATAATACATTGAGTGATACAAATTATTGGCACTCATTGGCCATTTACCAAAACATGACAGGTCAACATTGAAAACAAGAGCTAATTAATGGCATAATTAATAACATAATTCATTTAGTGACATTAATTATTGGCACTCAGTGGCCAGTTATAGAACATGAAAAATCATCATTGAAAACAGGAGCTAATTAATTGCATAATTAATAACATAATTCATTTAGTGACTTATTTATTGGCACTCAGTGACCAGTTATAGAACATGAAAAATCATCATTGAAAACAGGAGCTAATTAATCGCATAATTAATAACATAATTCATTTAGTGACTTAATTATTGGCACTCAGGGCCCAGTTATAGAACATGAAAAATCATCATTGAAAACAGGAGCTAATTAATGGCATAATTAAAAACATAATTCATTTAGTGACATTAATTATTGGCACTCAGGGCCCAGTTATAGAACATGAAAAATCATCATTGAAAACAGGAGCTAATTAATGGCATAATTAATAACATAATTCATTTAGTGACTTAATTATTGGCACTCAGTGGCCAGCAAGTATTCAATAGTATAAAACATTGTTCATCATTCAGTGTTATTCACATCATTAAGAAGTCATTATTAAAAATCAGTTAATTACATTCATAGCATTAATAATCATGGGCATTATAAGTAGTCTCATTACAATAAACAGTGGCAGTTATTTGCCTGTTACAAAGCATTATTTTATATATATATATATATATTATTATTATTCACGTTTGGGCCCTACTGGACCACGCGAAGTACAATCACGGGTCCTTCAGTTATTTTCTTTCAGACTTTCTCTCTGCCCAAATTGTTTTCATTCTCTCGGAATGAGCTCTTTTCCTTTCATCAGACCATGTGGTTCCAGTTTTCTTTGGTTTTTCAGCTTGACCAACTACCCAGTCATGAATTTTTTGCCTAAATAATTTTCTGTCTTGAATTTCATCTTGTTTTATATCTGCCTCTTTCATGTCCTCTTTTATAGCAGCAATCCATTTTATTATCTCGAATTTAGCTTTACTTCGATTTTTGTAGAATTCCACTACTTGTTTAGTTAGTCTGGTAGCATCCATTCTTTTAATATGCCCATAAAATTTTAATCTGCGTTTTTTCATATCCGAATATATGCTGGTGTATTGTTGAATTTCACTATTTTCTCTTAGCCTGTATGTTCCTTCTTCAGTATATTTTGGACCTAGAATTTTTCTGATTACTTTTCTTTCTCTTTTTTGGATTTCTTGAATGTCCTTTTTTCTGTTTAAAATTAGCGTTTCAGCCCCATAAAGGCACTCTGGTTTTATGACCGTGTTGTAATGTCTCAATTTAGAGTATCTCGAGAGACATTTTTTGTTGTAGATGTCTTTTGTAAGTCTAAAAGCTGGCTAAATATTTGAATTGCGAAACTCTTTTGATTTTTCCATAGTTTCCAAAAGTTTGGGTGCCAGTTTGTTGCTAGTCATATACTGTGTTTTTTCAAATGAGATTTGGAGACCTACTCTTTCTGCTGTTTCTTTAAGAATTTCTATTTGTTTCTGAGCAATTTGGATGTCCTGCGTTAGAATAACCAAGTCGTCTGCAAAGGCCAAACAGTCTATTCGAATATTTGTTCGTCCTAATTTCACTGGTTGGTCAATTTTGAACTCCAATTTTCGTTCGCGCCACTCTTGTATTACTTTTTCTAGAACGCAGTTAAATAGCAACGGAGAGAGTCCATCACCTTGCCTCACGCCTGTTTTTATTTCAAAGGGTTCTGAAATTTCTCCTCTGAACTTTACTTTTGATTTTGTACCAGTTAGCGTGTCTCTGATAATTGCCGTGGTTTTAGGATCCAGGCCTTGTTCTTTCACAATTTGGAAAAGAGATTCACGATCCACTGAGTCATAAGCCTTTCTAAAATCTACAAAGGTACAAACTAGTTTTTTATTGTAAATTTTTTGATGTCTGAGAATTAGTTTGAGGACTAAAATCTGTTCTGGGCAAGATCTATTTGGCCTGAAACCTGCTTGATATTCGCCAATTTTCCATTCAAGTTGTTGTTGTGCTCGGTTCAGAAGACATTGAGAGAGGATTTTGTATGTGATTGGAAGAAGAGAAATTCCTCTGTAATTATTAACATCAGTTTTGTCTCCCTTCTTATGAAGTGGGTGAAACAAGGCGGTTTTCCATTCATCAGGAATTTTTTCAGTTTGCCAAATGTTTTGCATGATTGAAGTAATTTCTTTAACGGTTTTTGGACCAGCTGCCTTTAAAAGTTCTGCAACAATTCCATCTTCACCAGATGCTTTGTTGTTTTTCAACCTATGAATTTCTTTAATGATTTCCTCTTCATTTGGTGCAAGTGAAACTGGATTGCATTGTTGGGGAATTTTTGGTGGAAATCTTTCTGTGGGCTCGGGGCAATTTAGAAGATTCTTAAAATATTTAGAAAGTTCTTTGCAATTTTCTTGGTTGTTAAGAGCCAACTGTCCATTTTCCTTCTTGAAGCAAAGATTCTGGGGTTGGTACCCCTTTATTTTGGTTTTAAAAGTTTTATAAAAATTTCTGGTATTGTATTTCTGAAAATCTTCTTCAATTTCTAAGAGTTGACTATTCTCATATTGTCTTTTTGTTTGTCTAATTAGTTTTGAAGTGTCTTTTCTAGTTGTCAGGAATGTATCATATGTGTCTTCTGTCTTGTTGCTATTCCATGCTTTAAATGTCTCTTGTCTGGCTTTGATTGCATGATCACAGTTTTCATTCCACCAAGCATGTCTCTTGTGTTTTCGTAAAGGAATTTGATCTTGAGCTGTTTTGATAATCTTGTGTTTGAGTTGTTCCCAATTTTGTGCACTTGTTTTGTCAAATTCGTCTGCTAATAATGATGGTTGGATTTTACTGGTGTCAAATTTGGGGATTAATGGTGTCCTTTTGTTGAAATTTTGGGGTTTTAGCTTTAGTTTCACACGGGTTAAGTAACGGTCTGAGTCAATATTGGCGCCTTTACGAACTTGAACATTTAAAATTTCTTTGTGACATGGATACGAGATTGCAATATGGTCAATTTAGAATTCACCTATGTCCTTGTTAGGTGATCGCCATGTCTTTTGTTTTGAAGGTTTTTTCTTAAAATGACTTGACATAATTTTGAGATTGAAATTTCTGCAAAATTCTACCAGCCTCTTTCCATTTTGATTGGTCCATTTATGTGCAGGGAATTCACCGACCGTTTTTCTAAATTTTCTCTCTTTCCCTAACTGTGCATTAAAATCACCCATTAAAATCTTTACATAATTTTGAGGAATTTTGGAGACTGTATTCTCTAACACTTCCCATGACTTATTTACTTTTTCTGGATTTGTTTTATTCTCCTGGTTGATAGGCATGTGTGCGTTAATTAAACAGTACATTTTATTTGCACATTTCATGGAAATTGTCATTAGTCTGTTGTTTACTGAATTTACTTCGATTACGGAGCCAAGAATGTCTTGCAAAATTGCGAATGCAACACCCAGATGTGGAGTGTTTTTAAGAATTCTTTTGTCTGTTTTACTTTTAAACAATCGGTAGTTTCCAAAATCCATGGTATTCTCATCAGGCAACCTTGTTTCTTGCAGGGCTAAAATTTTGATATTTTGTTCTTTTAGTGTGTCTCCTAATTTATAGAGTTTTCCTGGTGTCAAGAGAGAGTTAATATTGATAGTTCCAAAAAATGTTTCGACCTTGGGCATGAGTCGGTCAAAAGACTTCGATTTCCTCTGGTTTGGGATATAGCGTTTCAGCCTAGTCTCCCCAGAATCCGATAGACTAGTTGCGCCACTGATGGCGGAGGATTTGTTACCACCTGGGGTAATTTTGTAATTACTAAAACGCTCCATAATAGTACTTAGAATCAAAGGGTTGAGCTCAGAAAAGCTCAGTGGTTAAGACTGGAGTGGTTAGTTCCAGAATTTGTATTACGGCCGCACCTCTGGTGAACAGACGCCGACCACAGTGCCGCTTGTTACAAGTCAGACGCAAGGTGGATTTATTGTATTATGTACCTCTTCCGCTAGTTCCACCGTACCGAGATTCGTTCTCTCCGCCTTCACTACCGTTGAGGTCTTCGCTGTAACCCTAGCAAAGGGGCCCTGACAGAGTACTATCACTCGGGCCAGGTGAACTCTGGTTTTTTAAACGAGGTTGTTACTCCTCCCCCTCCTCCTTCCTCATCACTTGCATAATGAGGCCCCGGGCTTGGGACCGGTACAGCGGAGTTATACATATATATATATATTTTTTGTATCGTTAAGAAGTCATTACTGAAGTGACATACTATTCAGAGCTGATCAGCATTACTCAGAACTCTCTCAAATGCTATCACTATTTGGGACTGGTAATACATTTTTTTTGTTAGCAGTGCATTGCGTTGGGATCGATAATTAATTGCTGAGGCATAACAATATTTGCTTTTGACCTATTGCTGCAAATGAGGATAGGTAACGTCATTCGTCATGAGTCAGCTGTAGCAGGTTATGTAACAAGGCGGTATATGTGATCACATTTATAAATGATAGACACAAATGGGTAAAAAATAAAAATGCAAGTACTAGAACAGGTATAATAAGTAACAGGTTTAGTAAGTATCATGAAAAGCTTCTCCTGGAAAGAAATACAAAATGGATTATTGAGCTGAAAGAAGAAACGCATACTATGCAGAAAAGTAGTGAACTTCGAATTAACAGGTAATGAAATGTGTATAAAAATGTGTTCCATAGCTGTCCTTTCCAAAAGCTTCAGTCATCATACCATGCAATATAACACCTGCTGTCAAAGCAAACTGCAACAAATACTTAAACAACTACATAGCATAAATACATAACTTCAACATTATCCTCATCTGTAAAGAAAAAACTTCATTATCAATCACTTCATTATCCATATTATCATAACTTCATTATTATCATCACCTGTAAAGAAAAACTTCATTATTCATAGTAGCATATCTTTCATCATTATTCATCAGCATTCATTATCATCTGCAAAAAAAAAATCACTTCATTACTCATTATACAACTATTCCTTATCTCTAGCATATTTCATCACTAAAACTAAGACGTGTAGTTCTGTCTGACAGCCTGCATCAATCACCTTGTATTCTGAAAGAAAAAATTAGTTAAGACTGCTATTCTACGATGAGTATAGTATATTCTTGTTAATGCTTGTTAATCCTGATCCATTTACTCTTCCTCATAAAGTTATTGCATCTTCTTTCGTTTATTCCGTAGGTGAAATTCCCATTTCTGTTGAATTTATTTCTTACACGCATCATTTCTTTCTGAAATTGATGAACAAAGATTAATGTCTTGCATTTAAATCATATACCCACTAAATAATGACTGATTTATGGTGACATAATTAACCATACAGCATAACATGACAGAAAACGTAATATGTCAAAGACATTGACAGTGTTCAGATGCAAAAATGTACACAGAATAATACAATGCAGCAGCAAAAAAAAAACGTAAAACAGTCACGATCTTGAGATGTCATAGGACAACAAAAATGTCAAGTCAACTGGTGTGTGTTATATCTTAACTATTTCACAGTGCATATAAACAAAACTGGAATACAATCATACACACAAAAAAATGGAAAATGTGCACGGTCTGATGTGTAACGACAAGAAGAGCGACCTGCTAACCTTACCTTGCCGGGCACTTGCCAAGAAAAAAATACGATAATCATCAGTAATTAGTCATGTGAATATAATTGCATAAGTGGTCATAAAGATTAGTAAATGGCATCATAGCATGTTACATCATAAAGTGGTTTCATTCAATAAACGGTTTAAAATTTGACCAATGGTGGTTGCCTTTCGATTTTCTGGTTCTCAAAGTTTCGACGTGTACAACATTGGGGTGAGGGATGCTGCGAATCCGATATGAACCTGCGTATAGAAGTTCAAATTTACTGCACTTACCTTTTATTTTGCTGGATAAATAGTGTGTACGTACTAATATTTTCTGTCCAACGTGAAAGTCGCGGCGTCTACAAACCTGTTTTTGCTGTCTTCTCCGGCGCTCTGCGGCACGTTTGATGTTGTTCAGCGCAATGTCAATTATTTCGTGGTGTCTTAGTCGACGACATTTAGGAAAGTTTACTAATTCTTTAATTTTGTTTGGTGGTTCAACGTTTTTCAGTATAACAGACGGAGATAGCATAGTGGATTCATTTGGAATGGAATTAATTACATCTTGGAATGAGAGTATGTGTGTATCCCAATCAATATGTCTTTTGTGGCAGTATATTCGGCACAGCTTACCAATTTCTTTCATTAATCTTTCACAGGGGTTCGAAGAAGCATGGTACTTGGATATATAGATCGGAGAAATGTTTCTAGCTCGTAACATACGTGTCCATATGCCAGAACGAAATTGTGATCCATTGTCAGAAATTACTTTCATCACATGCCCTACATGAAATAGAAAATGTTTTACAAATGCTTTCGAAACAGTTTTAGCAGTAGCTTTGCGTAACGGAGTGAAAGTAACAAATTTTGAAGTGAGCTCCACAGCGACAAAGATGTAGCAAAAACCTCTGTTAGTTCTCGGAATAGGACCAAAAATGTCTACAGCGGCCATATGTCTTAATTTAACAGGTACAATGGGATATAAAGGAGGAATATGTGAAGTGGTGTCTGATTTAGCTTTCTGGCAAATTTTACAAGACGCTAAAACTCGTCGTATACGTTTTTCCATGTTGGTAAAATAACAGTTCTGTATCAGTATAAGAAAACATTTTCTTGCTCCGTAATGTGCGTAACTTAAATGAGTGTACCAGATTAATTTGTTAACCACTTCGTCAGGAATGCATAATAACCAATTGTTGCTGTCAGGATGAGAGCGGCGAAACAGAATGTCATTGCGTACAGTGTAATGGTTTCTAATCTTAACATTATTCCTATCCTGCCAAAGGTGTTTAATTTCTTTCCACACGTTGTCTTTATTTTGTTCTTGTGCTATGTCCTGTAATGACGATGAAATAAAGTTTTCAAATGCAACTTGCTGGATGTACATGACACTGAAATTTGCTTTGCAGAAGTTGGTTGCTACGTCTTGCTGATTGTTGCTGAGAGAACGCGATAGTGCGTCTGCTATAACATTTTGTGTGCCGGGAATGTGAACAATCGTAAAATTAAATTACTGTAAATACAGTTTCCATCTACTTAATCTGTCGTGAGTGAATTTAGCCGAAAGTAAAAATTGTATCGGTCTGTGGTCTGTGTAGACGGTGGTATGTCTGCCATAAAGAAAGTGCCGAAATCTCGTAAAAGCCCATACAACACATAATGTTTCCAATTCTGTAAAGGAATAATTTCGCTCAGCAGGTGACAGAATGCGACTTGCAAATGCGATGTTTTTAATTACTATTGAACCATCTTCTTCAATTTCCTGGAAAATATGTACGCCTAAAGCCGTGTTAGAATTGTCGGTGGCAATGGAAAAATTTCTAGTAAGATCTGGGTGCGATAAAAGTGGAGCATTCAACAAAGCATGTTTCAGGTTCACGAATTCAGAGTGTGCTTCCTTATCCCAAGACCAAATACTGATTTTACCTGTTAATTGGCATAACCTGGGTGTGTCTAAAGCGGAGTGATGAATAAATTTACGAAAAAAAATTAATTAAACCCAAAAAACTGCGTAATTGCTTCTTCGTCGTAGGAACAGTAATGTCACGTAAAGCTTGAAGTTTTTCCGGATCAGGCGCAATGCCTTCTGCTGAAATTACGTGTCCAAGAAATTTTATGGAAGTTTTGCCAAAGTGCGATTTACTGAGGTTAACTGTGAGTCCTTGTGCATGAAAAGTTTGCAACAGTTGTTCAAGAATCATATTGTGTTCAGACCAGTTAGCTTCTGCGATAAGAATATCGTCTACGTACGTCGTGATTCTGTCCTTAAGTTCTGTCGGAAGTATTGTGTTTAAACCGCGAATAAAAGCTGCAGAAGAAATAGTTAAGCCGAACGGTAATTTACAGAGTTGATAACAGTCGCCAAAACAGAGAAATGCTGTGTATTTTCTGCAATTCGGATGAAGTTGAATTTGCCAAAATCCCGATTTCAAATCTAGTGTAGAATAAATAGCAGTTCCATGAAATTTCTGTAGAAGTTCCTCTAGTGTCTGTGGTCGATCTGTTTCCTTAACAATAATGTCATTAATGTGACGTGAATCAAGTACGAGGCGAAGTGACCCATCTTTTTTCTTAACAATATGTAGCGGGTTTATGTACGGACTAAGTGCTGGTTCAATAATTCCTTGGTCAAGCATATCCTGCAATTCTTTTTTAACTTGTTCTCTGTGAATATATGGAATGGGATAATGCTTTGCTTTAAATGTGTCGTGCTATTTCACTTGAAATTCATACATAAAACCGGACATAGTACCAGGAATGTTGTCGAAAACTGGAGCTTGTTGTAAAAGAATTTTGTGTAACTGCGTGCGTTCGTCGTCTGTATTTGCACTGCTCTCTTTAACCTTATCAGAAATCATCTGCATTACGTCGTAGTCAGCTTCGTCTGGAGTGTTATAGTTGTGTACATACGTATCCGTGAACAATGTGGGATTACAGTCTATGTTACGTGACACGGAAATGACCTCTGTGCGATTAATTGTATGCTCTTCCGCAGATAATGAGTGCTGAAATTCTAAAGCCAATTGTATATTTTCATCCTTCAACATTAAATAAGAATTCTGAAAATCAATGACTGCGTCGTGTTGTACCAGAAAATTCGTACCTAAAATAACGTCTGTTGTCAATAAAGGAACAATCTAAAAATTAGAGTGAAAAGTATGACCTCCAATACAAAATGATAAATGCGTCTGTAATTTAACGTCTACTCCTTTGCTCGATACTGCTCCCTTCACTTTCATTTTGCCTAATGGTAATGTGGGATATGTATTCTCTTTGTTGCACTCGTTGAAAGTCTCCTCATTTATTACTGATATAGGTGATCCGGAATCAATTACTGCTGAGAATTTCGATGAACCAATTTTAATTTCGATAACAGGATGTGAAATAGATTTCTGAACAACTGGTCTTTCCTGCAAAAGAGTGTCTCTGATGTCGTCAAAAGCAATTACATTTTCGTGAACAACATTTTGCGTGTCAAAGGTAGTGCTTGTGTTATTGGAAGATGCGTCCTGTACAGTATCTAGTCAGATTCTATCTGACATGTTATTATTATTAGGAGGATTCTGTGGCATTTCTACTATTTGAACTGTTCTATTACTTCTTCCAGACGTATTACGCTCTGGATGATACCTACTGTCGGGTTCATTCATGAGAATAGGTTCTTGTGTATAATTTTGCTGTTGGTATGTCCGACTGTTGTTAGATGTACGCTGAAAATTGTTCTCATTATTTTTACGTCTGTCGTAATAGTCATTCCTATACGGTGTATTGCGATAGGAATTGAAATACTGTCTTCTTTGTACGTAGTTGTTTCCTTGCTGTCGTGCGCTACCATTTGTTGGATCTGGGACTATACGTGCACGCGGCTGAACATTAAAGCCTGGTTGACCTTGTGCATTACATTGTTGGTTACGTATGCTAACCGGTTGACTTTCATGCTGTTGCGGTGGAAAACTTCTATTATTACCAAAATGTGGTTCCTGTTGCTGATGATTTTGACGATATTGATAATCAGAATTCTGTCTGTGATTTTCGACTGTTTGATGGAATTAATTTCGCCGGACACTGTGGCAATATTGTTGTCTACGTATGTCTTCGCTTTCGCGAACATTTTACGTTTGTCTTCTTGTCTCTGAGCAGTGATTGTTTCCATGACTTGACGTTTGACTTTATTTTGATCCTGAATAAATTTGCGGAAACGCGTATCACTGTTTTGTATGTGAAGATTAAAGCGTTCGTCAATCTGAGTGTTCTGCTGTTCGAATTTCGCGTCTATCTTTGCGTCCATTGTGCGCGAAAGTTCTACCGTCATTGCTTTAAACTCGTCCCGTAATTGTGTAGCTTTTTCAGAGCATTGTTTAGCGACTGTACTAATATCCGCTCTAAGTGTTTCTGTTGCGGCTGTTTGCATTTCCCTTAATTCTTGCGCAACAGATCTAATTTCTTCGCTACTTTTCTTTGAACAAGCCTCAATTTCTTCGCGTAACTGTTCCTTAGTGTCATGGCACTGCGCGGCAACGGCTCTAATTTGTTCACTAAGCTGTCTGGAATTGTTGTCTAATTTTTCATTTAGGTATTGTTTGAGTCTTTCGTTATCTTGTTTGTTATCTACACTCTGTTGTTTGAAATTATTGTCTATTTTCTCACTTTGCTGTTGTAGCAAACTTGTCATAATTCGTACCAAGTCAAAATTAGCGTTTATATTCTCTGTGCTGTTTAGTGGTGGATCTGGAATTGTCTCGTTTTCTGTAACCATTTGGTTATTCTGAGATTTACAAAAAGGTTTGCCAGTTAAACATACACTGTCAGTCCCTATTTCGGAATTAAATAAATCCGTCGTACTTTCACTACACTGACCATTTTCATTCGAAAAATTTGTCTGTATGTTACTTGAATTTTCCAAACCGGTTGTGTTAAGCTGGGTGGCGCTCATTACAATAGAGCGTCCCGCGTCATCAATTGTCGTCAAATTAACAGAAGAGACAATTGAGTTCGTTTGTTCATCATTAAGATAAAATTCATCATTAATGGTTGGAATCCACTGATTGTTAGTGAACGCAGGATTGTCATCATTACACTGCGTGTCACAATTACTATCGGTCACGTTGTTTAAGTCGGTAATTTCACTCACAATACTTCGCGATACACTATTCACAGTCTTTCGCGGCATTTTTACAATAGTCACAATTATTCACAAAACAAATAAGCACAAATGCAAAAGGCAACAAACAAAATACAACAGAGCAACGAATTGCCGTTGATATGTGGAAAGAAAGTCACAAAATTAGTAAAAGCGTTGCGCCAAATCCTAATTATATCTAAGCAAATAAGAGCAGATATCTGACTGTTTTTCAAAAGATTCTCAACGACATACGATCCTTGACTGGGTGTCGCCAAGTGTAACCTCCCCACAGAAATTTAAAATGACAGAAATATAAAATGAATGGGAGCCAAGTGTAATCTCCCCACAAATAAATTCAATGACAATGACAATTAGACAAAAATTAGCAATCTGACCCAAGTATAAGTTCCTCACAAAAAAAATGAAAGTCACTTCAGTGATAAGAAAATCTCAGTGATAATGAAAATTCAATTAAACCGAAATATCGGTCTTTGGCCCTGTGCAAAAAAATCAGAATTAATTTCTTACCTCAGTATAACTGCATGTCAAATTTCTGCTCTTATTGTTGGCCACGGCTTGGAGGAAATGCATTGCAAATAATATTATTTTGTTTTTTTGAAATTTAACTGAAACTTTTCTTTAAAGGAAATGGAAGGAGATCGTTGGTTCAATTAAAAGGTTCTTTTGTAAAAATTGCTTTGAAATCAAAATTATTATTGGGGTGATTATTGCACAAATTAGTTACAGTTGATTTACATTATTAGCTGAGCATTGCTGATTCATTACCTTGTTTAAAAAATAATATACCTCGTCCTGAATCTTGACCAGAATGCCATGTCGACGCCCGCCGACTCCTCACACACAACTGCACTGGGCTGCTACTACCGACATACTCCACTGCTCACAGACTGCCCACTGACTGACTGCTCGCAACTGTACTGCACGACGACTACTGACAGACTGAACTGCACGACGACTATTGACAGACTGAACTGCACGACGACTATTGACAGACTACTGCTCGCAACACTCGCGCGGTCAAGCGCAGACTAACCACGATAAATGGCTCTCTGGTCAAAGATTTTATCATGCCTCACCATCGCTGCTACGTTACATACGTGTTTCACACCTTACTGCGTTATGTGACTTCAAAATAAAATTCTGGTGCTCCAACCAAAGATACTGTATTTATAGCACACCTCTAGAGAGAGACGTCCAGTATCTGTAACAACCCCAGCGAAAATCATTTCTCCTGCTGGGAGGTAGATCAGTCCCCTCAGATTCCAACATGTGGGTGTGTAACAGCGAAAGCCAATAATTGCGGATACAGTGTCCACCTATTGCTGAGAAAATTGCGTTTGATGCCTAACGTTGCTGCTAAAACAATTCTGACCGCGAAATCTCCCGCTCGCGGTAATAACGGCCAACAGATCCCAAGACGTAGGTGGAAATATCAAAGACTGTTTCACGCCTACATAACGAGGAGCTCCTCCCCAATATCCGCCGGATAATGCCGATATCGTATGGAACTCCTTGTACGATCGTGGCCACCAGGACGCGAACGGGAGAGATCCACATGTCTGTCCAACACTACGCCAGACCTAGTCCCCAAGTGTGGTAGAGAAATTAAAATAATGTATGCATAATCATCTTAGACCTAGAAGCTGACACAAATGAAGCTCGATCCGATCGTCCAGGGAGAGAGCGTGTGCCACCGCTAAACCTACCACAACTTGTCGATGCTTTTACAGATAAACACTGCTAACAGTTTTAAAGCCAACCCGCTCCCTTCCCCACCCCTCCATAATTTCTCTGTGGAACACCTAGACAAACGACTCACAACTCGCAGACATGTTCATGATCACCGGAGGAAATCTGTGGACTCCTTTGTGGATAAAAGTTGTTAACAGTTTAATCGCCAAGCACGTCCCTCCAACCACTCTTCCTCTCTGGACCTTTCAGAAACATACTCCCCTTCACGCATCCAACCATCATGCTTTTGAAACCAGCGTGGCTGACTCCTTTTTCAGTCAGGGAGCCTCCCAGATGGAATGAAGACCCTCAACAAAATCGATCTTACAAGTATAAACGACATTTCTACCAGCGTTGTTGACTCCTTTTTTCAGTCAGGTAGCCTTCCAGATGGAATGAAGACCCACAACAAAATCAATCTTACGAGTATAGAGTAGCGCACGAAATGTGTTACCAATTGTTTTTTTCACAACTTACTGCGCACTTTAGATATCCCACTGGGATTTCTACAGCAGTACCAGCAGAGCTTGGAAAAACAAATGAGTTACGAGATGACGTGTAATTCACGATACTGCCGTTAGGAGACTAGTGAGCACCAATGGCTGACAATGGAAAACTGACGACACAGCAACGATCGGACATTGTGTTACTTTTTCATGAAACGAAAAGCCTTGTTGTGACTCAGAGGCGTTTTCGACTACAGTTTTACACACGATGGGTCCCTTGCAAGAAGACCATCCACAGGTTGTACGATAAATTTGTACAGGAAGAAAAAGTATTGGAAGCGAAGCGACCTCGGGCTAAGCCTGTTTGTTCGCCGGAGAATATTGAAGCGGTACGGACATTGTGTTACTTTTTCATGAAACGAAAAGCCTTGTTGTGACTCAGAGGCGTTTTCGACTACAGTTTTACACACGATGGGTCCCTTGCAAGAAGACCATCCACAGGTTGTACGATAAATTTGTACAGGAAGAAAAAGTATTGGAAGCGAAGCGACCTCGGGCTAAGCCTGTTTGTTCGCCGGAGAATATTGAAGCGGTACGAGTTGCTGTACAGGGAAGTCCCGGGAAATCGTGTAGAAAGGCAGCATTGCAACTAGGAATATCCAGACGCTCCGTTCAACGCATCCTTAAGAGTGACCTCCATATGTACCCATACAAGATGACCTGTGCACAGCTCATTGAAGAACACAAGCAGCAGAGACTACTGTTTGCCCAGTGGGCGGAGGATAGGGAAGAAACTCTCAACAACGTTTGGTTTTCAGACGAGGCGCATTTTCATTTAGACTGTGTGGTTAACAAATAAAATGTACGCTTTTGGGTCACTGAAAACCCACAACTGCTTCATGAACGACAACATTATGCCCAGAGGGTTACAGCGAGGGCAGCAATTTCTGGTCACGGGCTTATTGGACCCTTTTTCTTTGAAGAAACAGTGAACAGCGAGTGTTATTTGAGCATGCTTCGCAATAGCTTCATTCCACAGCTTCTTGCTACTGCCTTGGCCTTCAACACGCAGTGGTTCATGCAAGATGGAGCAAGGCCACATACTGCAAACACTGTGTTGGAGTTTTTACACGAGAATTTTGACATGCGGATCATTTCACTCAGGTTTCCAGGTCGATTCAATGACGGACAAAATTGGCCCCCCAATAGTTCAGACCTCAATCCACGTGACTTTTTTCTTTGGGGTACCTAAAGGAAAAAAAATTTCCCGAAACGTCCACATGATTTAATGGAGCTCAGAAGACTTTTTCTTCAAGCTTGCAGTGAAATTACGGAGGACATGTGCCGTAGGGTAATCACTAACTTCAGTGTTCCTTTGAAGGAAGTTAGGAAACGAAATGGTGGACATATTGAGCATATGCTGAGTTAGAACAAATCTCTGTGGTTGGCTCTTCATTGTAGTATATGTTCCTTTCAGATTGTATTGACAATAAAGTTTATATTAAAAAACAAAATGGTAACACATTTCATGCGCGACCCTGAATAAACGACATTTCTATAAGGCTCGTAAATTAACCACGGGGAAATCCAAATATTGTCCGTAATTTCGACTGCCAAGCGCAATACAAAGCCATCGACTCGCAAATGTCGCGATGATACAAAATGCGACCTTAGAGACCGAGCATCGTATACGGAGAAACTGATTCTCCAAAGACAAATTACCAACATGATTAAAATATACGATCAACAGATACACAATGATACAAAGAAAAAACTGCTCACACGTACCTGATAACAGTGCAGTCGGCACCGTATTTATGACGAGAAGATGTGTGTTTCCGTCAACCCAGTATCGGGACTCTTGCAGAAGCCACTGTGAGCGTACAGACAGACATGGGAATAATGATCAAACTTCAGCCACGCAGCAGATCCCCGTATGTGCCCGCCAGACGCGGGGAAGTGCCATCTCATTGGCTACAAATAATTACGGGAATAATCACCGACCTGTCGCTATTCTAACGGTTCGCAACAAGAGCGAACGCACTCGCCTGGTAACTAGCGCCGCCTTTTAAGGAGAATGGCCGGCTGCTGTGGTGGAACGGTTTTAGGCGCTTGTCCGGAACCGCGCTGCAGCTACGGTCGCAGGTTCGAATCCTGGATGTTTGTGATGTCCTTAGGTTAGTTAGGTTTAAGTAGTTCTAAGTCTAGGGGAGTGATGACCTCAGATGTTAAGTCCCATTGTGCTGAGAGCCATTTGAACCATTTAAGGAGAATGCTCCAGCGACCGTTTGAAAGAAACGGGATCCGTGGATCATCCGCGTGCTGCCGGTATCAGGGGAAGCCGGCGACTGATAATGTTGACAGCGTGTGCCACCTGGCGAAGACCCGAAACATCTAGAGGAATAAAAACCTACTAAAATTAATTTATATTACACACTTGTAAGCAGTCGCATACGGTCTTATCCACAAAAAAGCATTATTTAGTAGCAAAAAGCAATCCATATTTGTACTCGTTATAATAATATCCGCATCTCAGATCGCGTTAGAGCTCCGAAAGTACAATGGTGTCGATGACAAATCAGGAAATATCGACGTCCAACACTTCTCAGAGGGACGGTTGCAGAGTCTATCTGTATAGTGATATTTTATCAGGTCCGTTGTACTAGGAGAAAAACATCTGAGACACGTATGCAGTAACTTGGGTCATGTTTGCCACCGTGATGGGACTCACTAAAAAATGGTGCTGACAACGTATGTAATTGTACATTACGATCGATGTATCACAAGACACACTCGTACACTGTCCCTGCGAAGAAGAAAAAAAGAGCTATGATCAACCAATGTGTTTTAACACTATTGACCAACTTCGTTTGTCACTGTAACACACTAAGGTGATGACTTCTCCTGTGTCTAATATTCCCTAGGCAGGCAAGCACTGGACTGTCAATATTTCTATGGAAATAGATCATGCGATGATGGTAGCCTACAGCCATTAAACCAACCTGGAAATGGTCTAAGGCTGTTGATAGACTTTCGTATTTTGTCGTAAGACACCGTATCCTAAATATGTTATGTACATGATAAATAATTTTTGATTCGTAGACCAATCGTAGCTAACACCATACTGACATTTGCACTGTGCAGTGGAATCGTGGCACATCTGGAAAGACGACGTTTTTATCAACAATAGCTATGAGAGAATAGGAAAGGTCCTGATTGTCTTCTTTTTAGGTAATCAAGATATTGCTTACTACCATTATCGAATAATTCATTAAAACTAGAGTCTTCCACAAAATGTACACATACAGCTAAAATATAAGATGTATTCGAATTTTAGGAGTCGTAATCGGAAAAGACGACACACCATTTCCATCGGAGCTAGTATGATTCATGTCAAGTAGACAAATTGCGTAACGATCTTAGATTAACATATTCAGAAATTTTAATAGGTCTGTTCGACAAACACTATCTCCAATACGAATCAGGAAGGCATAATTTATTCTATTTCGCAACCAACTAGACGGTCTGGAACGGATTCGTAGTTGTTTCTTGCATTCTCAGACTTAGTCTCGCTAGAATTTTCCATACTGATTTATGTACGACAAACAGTGACCGAGATGTGCAGCATGGAGTACCACGTATACACCACATCGTCTTGTAAACCAGTATATGTCCTAAAAGTCTTGTTTTAAGTAGATTATAGAGATATTACATCCCACTCTTACCGAATAATCCATTAAAACTACCATCTTCCACACCATTTACACATCCAGCTAGAAATGTAACACTTATATATTCTAATTTAAGGAGTTCTACGTTCTAGGGGACCGATGACCTCAGATGTTAAGTCCCATAGTGGTCAGAGACATTTGAACCACCATTTCGGCACGTACAGCTGGACGTCGTCGTGCGAGGTGAATCGTTTGCTCCTCAGAGCCTTTTTGACCAAGATGGCCCCCTTCTGATTCAGTTCCTGCACCACGGGACAACAGTGAATGTCCTGCGTTACTCGCAAACCTTGACCACCCTTTAGCAAGCGATCAATTCAAAATGACCAGGCAATCTCACCGGTGGGGTCATTCTGCTCCACGACAATGCAAAGCCTCATACGGCCAATACAGTCGCGGCACGCCTGCAGAAATTCAGATGGGAGGTTCTCGGCCACCCTCCATCCTCCATACAGTCCGGACCTCCCTCCCTGTGGTTACGCCATTTTTGGTCCCCTTAAAAGAGCTCTGAGGGCAAACGGCAAACGATTCACCTCTGACGACGACGTCCAGCTGTACGTGCGGAGCTGGTTGTCATCGCAGCCCCGGGAATTTTATGAGACAGCCATTCACCACCCTTTGTCACAGTGGGACAAGTGTCTCAACAGCCAGGGTCAATACTTCTAACATACAGGTACTGGTTTCTGTAATTATGCCTCCGGCTCGTTTCTTTTTCAACGCCCCTTATACATTGAAGTGCCTGGGGAGAACTCTTGGAGCTATGAGAATGACTAATCTATTAAATCAGGACGGAATGTGCCTCCGAACTGACTGAGATCTGTGCTAAATATCGACAGAATAATCTCACTGTAGACCCCTTGGGGAAAGATGTATAGATTTTGTTGTTACTTATACAGAGGAAGTGACAGATAGGGGGTCATGGATGTGCAGCACTTATTAAAAAAAAAAAAAAAAAACACAGTCATTATACAGGAGGGGTAGTCGGTCGAGAGAAGCTGTAACTCGTAGATACTGGAGTAATGGTGATGTCATACATACCGATTACATAACATCGGAAAACAACATCTCGAAGGTAAACAGCTATGTGATAGTGGAAATTGATAAGACAGACGACGCATGAGAGAGAGACAAATGTGGTAAATACCGAGACAGGTACTTTTGAGATATAAAACATAACATTCAGGGTATTTAAGGTAGATATGAGTGAAGTGTTAAGGGTCACACGTATTCCTAACAATCACGTCGAATAATCGGTTGTACAAGTGTATCCCTATAGTTTATCATTATTTGTCGAGAAGACCTAGAGCATTACCTATTGAAGGTTTTCGTAGCTGCATCCCGAAAATCATTCTAAACTTGTCTACTGGGGGATGAATAATACTAGATCATGAGGTATTGATCGTGACGTCTTTTCTGGTGATGACTCCAAAAATTAGAAGACATAACTGTTACATTTTCTATTTTCTGGTTATGACGCCTAAAATTAGAAGACATAAGTGTTACATTTTCTACACTGGTGTCCAAAATTAAAGCAACAAACGGAAATTTTGCAAGATTGCGTTCATTTTGCAACAAAACAACATAAACAGGTGACAGTAAAGTAGAAACAATGTAAGGAATACAGAAGGTAAACAACTGCAATATGCATAACGGTAGACAAAAATGTTCTTCGTTCTTCCAACTTAATGGATTTCCACATACATTCCGACATTTGGTTAATGCTCTCGGTATGGGGTCTGACCACTTCTGGCCGGCCGGAGTGGCCGTGCGGTTCTAGGCGCTACAGTCTGGAACCGAGCGACCGCTACGGTCGCAGGTTCGAATCCTGCCTCGGGCATGGATGTGTGTGATGTCCTTAGGTTAGTTAGGTTTAATTAGTTCTAAGTTCTAGGAGACTGATGACCTCAGAAGTTAAGTCGCATAGTGCTCAGAGCCATTTGACCACTTCTGGTAAAAATACAGGCCTGACATCGACGGCGAATGCTGTGAATGATATAGTCAATCTCATGTTGAGGCAATAACGCCCACATCCCTGGAGAACTGGTCGCAAGTCCTGGAGAATGATTGGTGGATGCTGACATGGAGCAACCTGTCTCCTACTCGACCCCAGACTTGCTATATGAGATCAAATCGGGAGAGCGAGCAGGTCAAGCCATTCGTGCAATATCTTTTGTTTCCAAGTAAACATAAACCTTTCTTGCTCTATGAGGTCGATCATTATCGTCCATCATTACGAAGTCTGGGCCCACACCACCTCGCAGCAACCGCACATGAGGTAACAATATCTCGTCACGATACCCACCAGCAGTTAACCGTTACCGATTCACCCACACAATTTCCTGAGGAAGTATTCATGTGGTCAACATAATCCTTTCCCGCAACATCAGGGGTCCTCCTCGATATCGGTCTCTTTCCACAATGTTTGGGTTCGGAAATCGAGTTCCACGTTGCCTCCTGATGAGAAAGCGTCACCAGACCAAATAGGGACCCATCTGTGAAAAGAACACTGGCCCACTATTCTACCGCCAAGGTGGCGTGTTAACGACTCCAGTTTAGACGTTCCCTTTTTTTGATTGATTGATTAATTTGGGGGAGGCAACCAAGTAGCGTGATCATCGGTCCCATGGGTTTAAGAAAGGAAGTCGGCCGTTCCCTTTCACAGGAACCATACCGGCATTTGCCTAAAGCGATTTAGGGAAATCACGGAAAACCTAAATCAGGATAGCCGGACGCGGGTTTAAATCGTCGTCCTCCAGAATGCGAGTCCAGTGTGCCAACCACTGCACAATCTCGCTCGGTTTCCCTTCTGTAAAGATGCATCAGAGGTACAGTCGTGCTCAAAAGTATCCGGACGACCTGAATTGCATTTTGCCTGATTCGCATACAACCCTCATAACCCAACTGTCTAGCAGGTCCTCTAATCGCTCTTCGGTACAGTCGTTTGACAATTGAAAATGGTTCCAACAAATCACCACTAGAAAACTCTGCTCTGTATCGCAAATAACTCAAGATGTAAAGTAATACCAAGATACTACTAATATTAGGGAACACCTTATCACAGATAAGACTGTCCTTACGGCTTGTAAGCTCACATTTATTACAATAAATGACATACCTGAAATGTTACCAAACTCATTATTACGTCAGATAGGTAATGCACGTAGTAAGTTCGTCGTATTCATAATTTCCTCTTCAAAGTAACATACCGTACTTATTATTTAACACAAAATGACATTAAAATTTAAGTTTTTCACGAGCAGCTAGTTGAGAATATGTATGAACTTCAAATGACGCGACGAACCGTTTCGTTCTACATATGGATTCAAACCCAGGTCATGCAGACTAAGCAAAGATTTCGTGACTGACAGAAACTAACAGTCATTCCTGACTAGGCATACAGAGAGTGATATACCTCGATTTTAGACAGTATCAGTTAGGAAATATCAACTTTAAATCACATAACGTAAACAATTTTAACGGACGCGAATTCCTATCCAGCATCTATCGTCCCTGTTAACGAACTACGAGAGATGTTAAATATTTCTTCTTCACAAGTAACTTACTTGAAACGCCGTGAGGTAAAGCTTTGTGTTTGACAGGGATTCAAACCCAAAAACTAATCGTATTGTTATCGAAGCACAATCAACTGTAACATATCGGATTTTCTCGGCAGTAGCAAGATGTTTTAACTGAAATGACGAGACGAAACATTAATGTTTTCCTTCCCAGGACTCCAACCTGGCACCTATCGCTGTTATATTCTAGAGAAAACTAACGTTAAATTTGGGTTTGTTACACGAGCAGCGACATGTGAGCATGTCTGAACTAGAAATAATATGACGAAGAGTTCAGTTCTGACTGGTAATCGAACCCCACACATATCGTTGTTGACTGCACACAAAGAGACGTCAGCTACCGAATTTTTCTCCACCGAAAGCTCGGAATAACGTTCTTGAACTCACAGTGATCTTGCAAATAGTTCTGTGTCTCACTGGGAGTCAAAAACGTCATATATCGTTAGTGTTGACAACGAATGAAAATACATTAAAAATCAAAAGTATTATACACTAGCAGATAGGTGTTCTCATGCTAGAAGTTGATAATAAATAATGAAAACTTTAGTGCCGGGCCAGGATTCGAAACTATTCACGCGCAATATGTGGAGATTTTGAGGAATCTGCAGTTTGAACAAACAACAACTTGTAGCCGAGCTGTATTGTCACGAAGGGATCAAATTCCACGTTAAGGGCGGTCTGAGTCGCATTTCCAGTTCAGAAGCAATTTTATCAACATACAGAAGCTCAAATAAAAGCTGGAATAAGTGTACTGTGACCCTACATACCGTTTGTTTCTTCACTAGAAATAAATAACTAGTATAAGAAAGGTTACTGGTGACAGATTTTCTACATGTTGCCACTCCAGAATTTATCGTCGTTCAACCTAATGTCTACTTCATACAGAAGGAATATCATGTTTAATGTGAATTTCAGACCACAATGCTATTATACCTTCTTCACTTGGCGGAGTCAGAGGAGAATAGAATCTGTCTCTCCCTATCAAAAATCATCGTCAGAAGTTGGAATTGAAACCAGATCACAAGTATGCGAATCTACCAGCTATCCAAAAGACCATCACATCCTCTTCTCATTGGCTCATTTCCTATTGTAACGTCGTTGCGCCACACTGGATTAGCATTCTGACACACAGGCTCCCTGTAGTGGTTTGCAGCATGTTTAGTATATTCATTTACTTGGTTGACCGAATCGCCATGAACTAGCTGCCTCGGCCACACAGTGCATACATTAGGCTCCATTTTGTAATCACCGAAATAAAATCACGTAACTGCCACGTACACAGAACTGCCAATAGTGCAGGATGCATCAATTTAAATAGGAAATATTCCTTGCCACTTGAGCAACTCTATTGCTCTGTCTGTCTCTCATATGTCTAAATCCGGCCATATGCATTATCTCACAACACTTTGGAATATGGAAGTTCTGGAGACATTGTTGTTGCCTTCTGGAGGTGCTGTAGCTACAGTTCAGCTAGTTGTGTAACGGTAAGTGTAGTACACCTTAGACAAAACGCCGCGAGTTCAAATACATTCACTGCTACATTTCTTAAAACGCAATTCTGCTGTCTGCTGAAGTTGTCAATCTAATGGAACTTTGAACATGATTCCCTTTGCTTCTCAACCCAAAATAGTCGCATGTGGAAAAAGTACCAACTACTGCGACATTTTGTTCTTTTCAAGTTTAATAGACGGCCAGGCAGCAGATACATCTCGACACTTTTGTATTATGTATGGGGAGAGCGCATCGTGCCAAAATAGTCAGAGAAGTATTTTCTACATTAGCTGTCGTGTGGTAATGGCATTTTATTCTTCTTCAAACCTTGTTTGACAGCTTTAACTCAGAACAAGTTTTCTACATGCTTGTAATCAATAAACTGCATGTGCATTGTCAGACTGTTATAGATACCATCAGAGAATTCGCATATATCGTTGATGATTTCTCTCTCATGTTTGCTATTGTTTAAAAAACACCAAAAGAAACCCTACGAAAATTGTGCACTATATTAAAGGAAATGAAATAAAACTACCCACGATAACCTTACGAGGAAAGTCTGTTTTAATAAAGCTGAATATCTGTACACAATTGTGCCTCTATCAAACAGAATTAGGAAAATACTACTCACTTAGATTTCGATTGGGTCTGTGTTTAATTGGTATGCTGTGTCATACTCAAGAGGTATGAAAATGTAGCATTTCATAAATAAAGTTATGTATTTGTAGAAACCCAAAATTTGCTTTTCACCTGTTGTGCAGCATTGTAAGTTTGTCACCATTGCACAGAAGAGATAAAAACGTCACACTCCGCGGATCTGGAAACACGAAAACATTGAACCAGAAAAGACACTTTTTTACAGGTCAGCATGTTACCACAGAGCTACTGAAGATTTATGTTTCTGTGATTCCTATTACGAGGCCAAGAGTCGCTTGAACTCGTAAATCGCTGTTTAAAGGAAAAGATTAGTTGCGATTTCCAAGTGTAACGCCTTTCCTGGGCTGAAAACCGTAAATTTACAATCTTTTGTTACACCTCAAGCGGTAATAACTCAGATTGTTCAATGGAAATGACAGGAAAAATCAAGTGAACTTTGAGGCTTAATTCCGTGCGCACCAGGAAGTAAGTCGTCGATCACAGAGTTGCCAAACATACCTTGCCTTGCCTTGTTGCCAAATCTCAGTTATAGTACAAGCAGGAAGAAGACGTACTGATGTGTTCCTACAGAGGGCTGGGAAGTGAACATAGCTGGCAACTCAAAGACGTGGCTTATAGTTGTTTGTATATTTCCCTTGTAAGTCTACTCAAAAATAAGAAACTCATTCATGGACGTTTTAGCGCGTGGCCGATAGTCGTGCACAACAAACAGATAAAAATAAAAATCAATGTTTGTGTGTTTGCGTGTGTGTGAGAGAGAGAGAGAAGAGAGAGAGAGAGAGAGAGAGAGAGAGAGAGAGATAAATATAAGAAGAATGGGAGAGAGAGTAAATAATTGTTGTAAAGAAATTGCATCATGGTATGCAAAGAAATCTTTCATTAAAATGACTCGTTCCACATCCTTACGAAATTTAAACTCAAAGATGTGGCTGACGTGGCCTGGAATACGTAATGCGTCTGATTCGCCTTTCTGTAACTAGGTTTAGGGACTGGAGCGTAGTTGCTAATAATACTCAGAACTGATTGTAAACTAAGTAACATAACTCTTATAGTTGTTTGTATATTTCTCTCGTAAGTCTACTCAAAAAAAAAAGAAACTCATTCATGGACGATTTAGTGCGTGGCCGATAGTCGAGCATAACAAACAAATAAATATAAAAATCAATGTTTGTGTGTGTGTGTGTGTGTGTGTGTGTGTGTGTGAGAGAGAGAGAGAGAGAGAGAGAGAGAGAGAGAGAGAGAGAGAGAGCGAGAGAGAGAGAGAGAAAGATAGAGATAAATATAAGAAGAATGGGAGAGAGAGTAAATAATTGTTGTAAAGAAATTGCATCATGGTATGTAAAGAAATCTTTTATTAAAATAACACGTTCCAAATCCTTACGAAATGTCGTATTCATGATCTATGGAACAAGTATTAATCGAATCAAATCTCATCTATTCTAATCATATTGCTGACTAGCTATGAAAAGTCATGAATTACCGAAGTTTTCGTCAATATCAGTAACCAAATCTAAACTTGAAAATAAAGGACCACAGTTTTTGTAATAAACCAGAACTCTTATCAAGACCCTTCTGTCTCTGTTAACTAACCACTAAAGATGTCTGATATACCTCCATTCTGAAGTAACAAAGTGTGCATGCATTTAAAGATGAAGTGCATGGTGTGAAGTTCTGTGGCGGAGATACGAACCCAACAGGTAATCGGTTTGTTAACTAAGTAAAATCAAATGTTATGTATCGGTTTTTCATACCAGCTGCTAGGTGTTTGAATCGAAAATAAGGATACAAATTTTTGTGCCTGATCGACAATCGAACCGTACACTTACCGCCCTTCTTTATCATCCACGAATATAGCTGAAGTACCAATAGGTTACTCACCAACAGTAAGGTGTGTGCGTGTTTGACCAGAAAGTGTTGGCATCACATGAACAGACATTAAAAATGCATGTTAATTTGCACTATCAGGCCGGTTTGCACGTGATAGGGCTTGAAATGAAATTATGAGTATTTTTGTACTGGATCAGTATTGAAACCCACACACTTACCTTTGGAGGAGACCTAGAGAAGACTGCAGTCTTGCGAAAAGGAACGAAATGACTGAACTGTACTGTTCCGAGAGGTTCAGATGCTCAAGAGAGGAGATACGAATTCGAATCACAATCCAGCACCAAATTTTTCAATGTCCTTAGTTCAATCAAGTACAAGTAAAATAAGAGCCCTGTTCCTTTAAATGGCTGTCAGTTCATCAAATAAAATAAAATTTTCTAACGTAAGTAAGTTTACTGGCGACAGTATTTCTGTTACCATGACTTCCGCCTATTTCATTTCCCAACGTAAACCATCTCTGCATAGTTGGTAACGAAGGAACGTGATGTTTAGTGCGGATTCTGAATTGTAACGTATTTCTCTTGTGGTTACCAAAGGTAAAGTAAATCTGTTTGTGCCTCTTAAAAGTAAATGCCTCAACCCACGCATTGGACCTGTATTAGTTCGTTCCACCAGACCATCGTGGCCATATTTCCCAGCGCCAGGAGTGTGCTGTAACGGATCATATACTTATCTTACAAAATTAGTCACGGTGGAAAAAATGCGAGTCTGTTAAATGGTTATGTAGAAGCAAGCTTCTGACGCGGAGATTATGCCTTTCTCATTTCAGCGGGATGTAAAGACTCTTCTAGGCATCATAGCCTCGATGTGAAGCCATTTTGAAATTTTCATTAATTCAGCAAATATTTCTTAGTTCTAAAAAATCCACTGTGAAGTGTGAAGTTACCGGATAATTCGATTATTAACGTCATTATTACTATCAATTTCTTCATACCGCTGCTGGAACACATGTGCTTGAACATCATTTAATGCCTTCTGCTCATTATAGAAGTAGTTGCCCAAGAACAGGTTCTTTCCCTGTCTACAGAATTCTTTTCATGTTAATATCAAACATCAGCAATTACTCGTAGATTACATTAAAACTGAAGTAATTGGTGAAGACGTCAATTGATAACAAAAACGCGCTGTCTTTCTCCATTCACTTGCGCCTAGAAATGGCTGTAGAATACTGCCAAACCAAAAACCAAGGGATCTTACTGCCTTCCGATATACGTCGCTGTCAGTTCTTCCATATGATTTGCTCGACGTGACCTGCTGCAAGTTGTGTATGACAGAGAATGTTTTAGAAAATCAGTTGTTTTCCTTTGCAATAAACAGAAAGATTTTCATTCTAAGCTATCCAAGTTCAAATTTAATATTCGCTTTTGTAATGTGGGAAAGTGTTTCACAGTTGCAAAACCCGCATCCGACCCATTCACCTTACACTTAGTCGCTGACCATAAATTCTAGCTCAAAGTGACACAAGTTTAAGTAACATAATGTAGCGATGACTGTTTGCCAGTGCTCTTTCTCACCGGAAAATACGCAATTAACCCATTGGGTTCCATAAGTACACTTTAACAGTAATTTCTGTGTGGTTGCAATGCATAGGGATTGTAGAATTTAGTGGTGCCCTCTCTTCCACTTCTGTATACAATATGCCTGATGTAAACGGGCCTTTTATCATTATAGGCCCTGGGCAGTGCAACATCATTCTGAGAAAAGTAATGTGCTTTTACTGACAGCCTCACTGTTCGTTTTATCTGATTTTGTAATCATTTAAATAAAACAACATGACCTTCCAGCGTACGTTTTTTCTCATACGACGAATAATGCCAATGAAGATTGAGGCATCAAAGAGAGACCATTTATGTTGTTTAATTTTTCTCGTTTTCTGTTTATGCCAACTTGAAGGCACTACATTCAATTCAGTACTCTTTACTTTGGTGCGCAAGTGCTAACGCAGGCACAAACAAGAGATCCTCAGTTTTAATGCCAAGCAGAACCGACAGTGGTTGCTACATGGTGGCAAAGTGATAAATAGCAAGACTACGAGTACGAAGGTCTCGGCTTCGATCCCTGGTCAGTCCCACGAATTTTATTTCCCATTTTACACTTACTTCCCCTCGGGCAGTGTTTGTTAATGTGAAAAATGCCGAGTTGCACTGTGGTCCGAAAGCCACTTTAAACTGTAGGTTCCCCTATTAACTGTCTAGGCACGTCAACTCAAAGGTCGGAGGAAAGCAACAGCATACCACCTCCAACAGCACCGTGTCTATTAAAGCACTGTGGTGTTCAAACCAATCTTCCAACTGATGACTTCTTTACTTTACTATGGGTTCCAAAGATAATGAACTTCATGTTACTAACATTTTTGTGTTTTCGTGCTGTAACTTAGTAAACGTAAGTAACCGGCCGAACACTGTCACCGTTCGAGTTGTCAAGGTGGTAGACGACGATGCTGTCGACCCCAGTTACAACTTGTTCATGGCTATGTTTCAGTCGAATATCCCTTTGTACCTTTCTTCGTATTTCAAGATATGCTTTTATACATTTGGTACGCATCCACATTGATATCTGATAGAGCTGTATTTAGCAACATGAATCAGATATGTTTTCCGAGCAATATCAGACAATACGTCAGTGCATTTCGTTTGTGTGTTGTGCATGGTGCAAGAAATATTTGTGTTTTGCTTGCTTCTGTGATAGGTTTTACCTCACTGAATGCGCGCAAGCTCACGAACAGACTATAAATAATTGGAATTACGCAATAATACACTTAAAAGTAAATGCCTGCTTGCTTGCGCACTCCTGGGACTGTAAAATGTGGCCACAATGGTCTGGCGGAACGAACTATCACAGGTGCAATGCGTGGGTGCAGGCATTTACTTTTAAGAGGCACAAACAGATTTACTTTACCTCTGGTAACCTCAATAGAAAGACGTTATAATTCAGAATCCGCATTAAACATCACGTTCCTTCATTACCAACAATGCAGAGCTGGTTTACGTTGGGAAATGACATAGGCGGAAGTCATGGTAAACAGAAATACTGTCGCCAGTAAACTTACTTACATCAGAAAATTTTATTTTATTTGATGAACGGATAGCCATTTAAAGGAACAGGGCTCTTATTTTACTTGTACTTGATTGAACTACAGACGTTGAAAAATTTGGTGCTGGCCTGTGATTTGAACTCTTATCTCCTCTCTTGAGGTTCTAAATCTCTCGGAAAAGTATAGTTCAGTTATATCGTTCCTTTTCCCAAGCCTTCAGTCTTCTCTAGGTCTCCTCCAAAGGTAAGTATGTGGGTCTCAGTACTGATCCAGTACAAAAATATCCATAACTTTATTTCAAGACTTATCACGTTCACACAGGCCTGATAGCGAAAATTCTGTGCATGTGTTGCCAACATTCGCAACAGGTGTCGTTATTTCTGGTCAAACAAGCACACATATTACTGTTGGTGAGTAACCAATTGGTACTTAGGCTATATTCGTGGATTATAAATAAGGGCGGTAGGTGTACGGTACGATTGTCGCTCAAGCACAAAAATTTGTATCCTTATTTTCGATTCTAACACCTAGCACACCTAGCAGCTGGTACGAAAAACCAATACATAACATTTGATTTTACTTAGTTAACAATCCGGTTACCTGTTGGGTTTGTATCTTCGTCACAGAAATTCACACCATGCGCTTCATCTTTAAATGTTACTTCTGAATGGAGGTATATCAGGTGGTTAGTTAACAGAGACGGAAGGGTCTTGATAGGGGTCCCAGTTTATTACAAAAACTGTGGTCCTTTATTTTCAAGTTTAGATTTGGTTACTGACATTGGCGAAAATTTCGGTAATTCATGACTCTCCATGGCTACTCAGCAATATGATTAGATTAGATTTGATTCGATTAATATTTGTTCCATACATCCTGAATACAACATTTCGTAAGGATGTGTAACGTGTTACTTTAATAAAAGATTTCTTTACAACAATTATTTACTCTCTCTTCCATTCTTCTTATATTTATCTCTATCTCTATCTATCTATCTATCTACTCTCTCTCTCTCTCTCTCTCTCTCTCTCTCTCTCTCTCTCACACACACACACACACACACACAAACACACACACACACGCACGCGCACACACACACACACACACACACACACACACACACACACACACACACACACAAACAAACAAACACACACACACACAAACAAACACTGATTATTATATTTATTTGTTTGTTATGCTCGACTATCGGCCACGCACTAAAACGTCCATGAATGAGTTTCTTATTTTTGAGCATAAGCCACGTCTTTGAGTTGCCAGCTATGGTCACTTCCCAGCCCTCTGTAGGAACACATCAGTACGTCTTCTTCCTGCTTGTACTATAACTGAGATTTGGCAACAAGGCAAGGCAAGGTATGTTTGGCAACTCTGTGATCGACGACTTACTTCCTGGTGCGCACGGAATTAAGCCTCAAAGTTCACTTGATTTTTCCTGTCATTTCCATTGAACAATCTGAGTTATTACCGCTTGAGGTGTAACAAAAGATTGTAAATTTACGGTTTTCAGCCCAGGAAAGGCGTTACACTTGGAAATCGCAACTAATCTTTTCCTTTAAACAGCGATTTACGAGTTCAAGCGACTCTTGGCCTCGTAATAGGAATCACAGAAACGTAAATCTTCAGTAGCTCTGTGGGAACATGCTGACCTGTAAAAAAGTGTCTTTTCTGGTTCGTGGTTCCAGTCTTGCTGAGTGTGACGTTTGTTTCCCTCCTGTGATAGAGATACAAACAGTCAGATCAAACATCGATAAGGAAAACGCAAAAAATACTTTCGGCTCATAGAGCAATGCTGGACAACAGGTAATGCCTCTTTCCGTTGCTGACAAGCAAATTTTGGGTTTCTACAAATACATAACTTTATTTATGAAATGCTATATTTTCATACCTCTTGAGTATGACACAGTATACCAATTAAACACTGACCCAATCGAAATCTAAGTGAGTAGTATTTTCCTAACTTCCTAACTTCAGCAGACAGCAGAATTGCGTTTTAAAATTTTCGTAGGGTTTCTTTTAGTGTTGTTTAAACAGTAGCAAACATGAGAGAGAAATTAATCATCAACGATATATGCGAATTCTCTGATGCTATCTATAACAGTCTGACAATGCACATGCAGTTTATTGGTTACAAGCATGTAGAAAACTTGTTCTGAGTTAAAGCTGTCAAACAAGATTTGAAGAAGAATAAAATGCCATTACCACACGACAGCTAATGTAGAAAATACTTCTCTGACTATTTTGGCACGATGCGCTCTCCCCATACATAATACAAAAGTTTCGAGATGCATCTCCTGCCTGGCCGTCTATTAAACCTGAAAAGAACAAAATGTGACAGTAGTTGGCCCTTTTTCTACATGCGACTATTTTGGGTTGAGAAGCAAAGGGAATTATGTTCAAAGTTCCATTAGATTGATAACTTCAGCAGACAGCAGAATTGCGTTTTAAAAATGTAGCAGTGAATGTATTTGAACTCGCGACGTTTTGTCTAAGGTGTACTTCACTTACCGTTACACAACTAGCTGAACAGTAGCTACAGCGCCGGCCGGAGTGGCCGTACAGTTCTAGGCGCTGCAGTCTGGAACCGAGCAACTGCTACAGTCGCAGGTTCGAATCCTGCCTCTGGCATATATGTGTGTGATGTCCTTAGGTTAGCTGGGTTTACTTAGTTCTAAGTTCTAGGCGACTGATGATCTCAGAAGTTAAATCGCATAGTGCTCAGAGCCATTTGAACCAACCAGTAGCTACAGCACCTCCAGAATGCAACAACAATTCCTCCAGAACTTCCGCATTCCACAGTGTTGTGAGATAAAGCATATGGCTGGATGTAGAAGTCTGAGAGACAGACATTTACAGCTTTTCTTTTGCACTGCACGACGTTTTCAACAAACAGATAGCGCAATAGAGTAGCTCAAGTGGAAAGGAACACTTTCTATTAAAATTTCTGCATCCTACACTGTTGGCAGTTCTGTGTAGGTGGCAGTTATGTGATTTTATTTCGGTGATTACAAAATAATGTCGAATGTATGACTGGGTAGCCGAGGCAGGTAGTTAATGGCGATTAGGTCAACCAAGTAAATGAATGTACTGAACGTGCTTCAAACCACTACAGGGAGCCTGTGTGTCAGAATGCTCATCCAATGTGGCGCAACGGCGTTACAATAGGAAATGAGCCAAAGAGAGGAGGATGTGATGGTCTATTGGATAGCTGGTGGATTCTCATACTCGTGATCTGGTTTTAATTCCAACTTCTGACGATGATTTTTGATAGGGAGAGACAGATTCTATTCTCCTCTGACTCCGCCAAGTGAAGAAGGTATAATAGCATTGTGGTCTGAAATTCACATTAAACATGATATTCCTTCTGTATGAAGTAGACATTAGGTTGAACGACGATAAATTCTGGAGTGGCAACATGTAGAAAATCTGTCACCAGTAACCTTTCTTATACTAGTTATTTATTTCTAGTGAAGAAACAAACGGTATGTAGGGTCACAGTACACTTATTCCAGCTTTTATTTGAGCTTCTGTATGTTGATAAAATTGCTTCTGAACTGGAAATGCGACTCAGACCGCCCTTAACGTGGAATTTGATCCCTTCGTGACAATACAGCTCGGCTACAAGTTGTTGTTTGTTCAAACTGCAGATTCCTCAAAATCTCCACATATTGCGCGTGAATAGTTTCGAATCCTGGCCCGGCACTAAAGTTTTCATTATTTATTATCAACTTCTAGCATGAGAACACCTATCTGCTAGTGTATAATAATTTTGATTTTTAACGTATTTTCATTCGTTGTCAACACTAACGATATATGACGTTTTTGACTCCCAGTGAGACACAGAACTATTTGCAAGATCACTGTGAGTTCAAGAATGTTATTCCGAGCTTTCGGTGGAGAAAAATTCGGTAGCTGACGTCTCTTTGTGTGTAGTCAACAACGATATGTGTGGGGTTCGATTACCAGTCAGAACTGAACTCTTCGTCATATTATTTCTAGTTCAGACATGCTCACATGTCGCTGCTCATGTAACAAACCCAAATTTAACGTTAGTTTTCTCTAGAATATAACAGCGATAGGTGCCAGGTTGGAGTCCTGGGAAGGAAAACATTAGTGTTTCGTCTCGTCATTTCAGTTAAAACATCTTGCTACTGCCGAGAAAATCCGATATGTTACAGTTGATTGTGCTTCGATAACAATACGATTAGTTTTTGGGTTCGAATCCCTGTACAAGTAAGTTACTTGTGAAGAAGAAATATTTAACATCTCTCGTAGTTCGTTAACAGGGACAATAGATGCTGGGTAGGTATTCGCGTCCGTTAAAAATGTTTACGATACGTAATTTAAAGTTGATATTTCCTAACTGATACTGTCTAAAATCGAGGTATATCACTCTCTTTGTGTCTAGTCAGGAATGACTGTTAGTTTCTGTCAGTCACGAAATCTTTGCTTAGTCTGCATGACCTGGGTTTGAATCCATATGTAGAACGAAACGGTTCGTCGCGTCATTTGAAGTTCATACATATTCTCAACTAGCTGCTCGTGAAAAACTTAAATTTTTAATGTCATTTTGTGTTAAATAATAAGTACGGTATGCTACTTTGAAGAGGGAATTATGAATACGACGAACTTACTACGTGCATTCCCTACTGACGTAATAATGTGAGTGGTAACATTTTAGGTATGTCATTTATTGTAATAAATGTGAGCTTACAAGTCGTAAGGACAGTCTTATCTGTGATAAGGTGTTTCCCGATATTAGTAGTATCTTGGTATTACTTTACATCTTGAGTTATTTGCGATACAGAGCAGAGTTTTCTAGTGGTGATTTGTTGTACCATTTTCAATAGTCAAACGACTGTACCGAGGAGCGATTAGAGGACCTGCTAGACAGTTGGATTATGAGGGTTGTATGCGAATCAGGCGAAATGCAATTCAGGTCGTTCGGATACTTTTTAACACGACTGTACATATACAATAGGTCTCCAACAATAACATCTCGCTGCCGAAGGTTGCATACCGTTTGTCTCGTTACAACGCATGCTGAGAGGTCAGATGCAAGGTGCCGTGAGGTACTAAGGTGGTACTGTAGTGACCTTACATTCAAATAGCGATCCTCTGTTTCTGATATTATGCGTAGTCGGCCCTGCCTTGGTCTCTTGCGTTTCATTCTCTATAAATTGTTGACACAACCGAGAAACAACAGAAAGATTAAGCCATCAGGCCTCATCAGTTTGTTACTGTCCTGCTTCCATCCTTCTTAAAGCCCTCCACCGTAGAAAGTCGCTTGAGCGTCTTCCTTTGTGCCTTACTACACCGTCGGTGACTGTATAGACAGCGATTGTAGCTGTGAGACTACCCAGCAGACACTATCCCGTTTGATAGGTAACCTGATGTTATCTTTCACGCGGTTGTCTGTCGGCCGGAATGCCATTTCCCTTTCAGAACACGATTGTACGGACATCTGTTGACAGTTTGTATGATTATACGGTAAATTAGAAACAAGACGGGGAAGCAGTGGTTCGTTGCTTTGATTTTGGACACCAGTATAGCTGGATGTGTACATGGTATGGAAGAGTATAGTTTTAATAGATTATTCGGCAATGATGGGATGTAATATCTCCATAGTCTAACTTTAAAAAAGACTTTTAGGACCTAAAACGGTTTACAAGACAATGTGCTGTATACGTGCATATGTAGATGACTGTCGCAAACAAATCAGTACGGGAAATTCTAGCGAGACTAAGTCTGAGAATGCAAGGAACAACTACGGATCTGTTCCAGACCGTCTTGTTGGTTGCTATATAGAATAAATTATGGTCTCCTGATTCGTATTGTAGATAGTGTTTGTCGAACAGACTTATTAAAATTATGAATAAGTTAATCTAAGATCGTTACACAATTTGTCTACTTGACATGAATCATACTAGCTCTGATGGAATTGATGTGTCGTCTTTTCCGATTACGACTCCCAAAATTCGAATACATCATATAGTTTTAGCTGTATGTGTACAGATTGTGGAAGACTGAAATCTTAGTCGATTATTCGATAGAGGTAATATGCAATATCTTGTTACCCTACTCAAAAAGAAGACATTCAGGACATATATTGGTTTATAAAAAATTGCTGATACCTAGAGCTTTAACGTGGAAATCTATTACACAGAAAATCTGTACTGGTAGGCGAACTAATCGTGGAATTCAGAGTTACTCAGCCGCATGACTGAAATCATCTCATCTGCCCACGTTGCTTCCTACAGAACCAAGACTGGGAGCCTAGCATTCTTATGTTCTCACAACTATTGTTGATAGAAACATCGTCTTTCCAGACGTGTCACGGTTCAAATACACAGTTCAAATGTCAATCTGTTTGTCGTTCTTACGGCGAGCGGGAGATCTCTCGGCCAGCAATATCGGGCACCAAAAGCAGCTTTCTCAGCAATAGGTGGACATTCCATCCTCGATCATCAGCTTTCGCGCTGCACGCCTACTTACATGGGAGCTTGAGGCGGCTGCTCTACCCTCCAGTAGGCGACATCATTCTCGCTGGGTTTGTCGTGGACACTGGACGACTCTCTCCAGAGGTGTGCTACAAATACATTATCTTTCTTTTGCAGGCATCATAATTTTGCTATGGCTTCACATACTCTAATAATGTGGTATTTCTTATACAATATCTTTGGCTTATGGAATTCTAAATGACGTCTCTGTTTCGACCAACTTGTTCCTTTCTAACACTCTGACGTCACACAGTAGTACTACAGTGGTATCATAGGAACGATTTATAAATCGGGACCAAAACTGAGATCATGACGTTCACACGGCGAGATGTTGACCGGGCCAAATATCTCACGAAATAAGCGTCAAACGAAAAAACTACAAAGAACGAAACTTGTCTAGCTTCAAGGAGGAAACCAGATGGCGCTATGGTTGGCCCGCTGGATGGCGCAGGCACAGGTCAAACGGATATCAACTGCGTTTCTTTAAAAATAGGAACCCCCATTTTTTATTACACATTCGTGTAGTACCTAAAGAAATATGAATGTTTTCGTTGGAGCACTTTTTTCGCTTTGTGATAGATGACGCTGTAATAGTCACAAACATATGCCGCATAATTTTAGACGAACAGTTGGTAACACGTAGGTTTTTTAAATGAAAATACAGAACGTAGGTACGTTCGAACATTTTATTTCGGTTGTTCCAACGTGAAACATGTACCTTTGTGAACTTACCTTTTCTGAGAAGGCATGCTGTTACGGCGTGATTACCTGTAAATACCACATTAATCCAATAAATGCTCGAAATGATGTCTGTCAATCTCAATGCATTTGGCAATACGTGTAACGACATTCCTCTCAACAGCGAGTAGTTCGCCTTCCGTAATGTTCGCACATGCATTGACAATGCGCTGACGCATGTTGTCAGGCGTTGTCGCTCGATCATGATAGCAAATGTCCTTCAACTTTCCCCACGGAAAGAAATCCGGGGACGTCGCATCCGGTGAACGTGCGGGCCATGGTATGGTGCTTCGACGACCAATCCACCTGTCATGAAATACACTATTCAATATCGCTTCAACCGCACGCGAGCTATGTGCCGGACATCTATCATGTTGGAAGTACATCGCCATTCTTGTAGTAACATCGGTAGAACATTACGTAGGAAATCAGCATACATTGTACCATTTAGATTGCCATCGATAAAATGGGGGCCAATTATCCTTCCTCCCGTAACGCCGCAACATACACTAAACCCCCAAGGTCGCAGATGTTCCACTTTTCCGTTGCCTAATAGTGCATATTATGCCGGTTTACGTTACCGCTGTTGGTGAATGACGCTTCGTCGCTAAATAGAACGCATGCAAAAAATCTGTCATTGTCCCGTAATTTCTCTTGTGCCCAGTCGCAGAACAGTACTCGACGTTCAGAGTCGTCGCCATGCAATTCCTGGTGCATAGAAATATGATACGGGTGAAATCGATGTTGATGTAGCATTCTCAACACCGATGTTTTTGAGATTCCCGATTCTCGCGCAGTTTGTCTGTTACTGATGTGCGGATTAGCCGCGACAGCAGCTATAACACCTACTTGGGCATCATCATTTGTTGCAGGTCGTGGTTGACGTTTCACACGTGGCTGAACACTTCTTGTTTCCTTAAATAACGTAACTATCCGGCGAACGGTCCCGTCACTTGGATGATGTCGTCCAGGATACCGAGCAGCATACACAGCACACGCCCGTCGGGCATTTTGATCGCAATAGCCATACATCAACACGATATCGACCCTTTCCTTAATTGGTGAATGGTTCATTTTAAGACGGGTAATGTATCACCAAGCAAATACCGTGAGCACTGGCGGAATCGTACGTGATACCACGTACTTATATGTTTGTGACTATTACAGCGCCATTTACCACAAAGCGAAAAAAGTGATTGAACTAAAACATTCACATTCTTTACGTACTAGGCGAATATGTAATAAAAATTTGGGTTCCTACTTAAAAAAATGCAGTTTATATCCGTTTGACCTATGGCAGCGCCATCTAGCGGGCCAACCATAGCGCCATCTGGTTTCCCCCTTCAGTCTAGAAGAGTTTCGTTCTTTGTAGTTTTATCGTTTGATGCTTATTTCGTGAGATATTTGGCCGGGTCACTATCAATGGACCACCCTGCATAAAACACGTATGTAACAGAATACAGCTTGCAAAAGCGTGTAAAATACGTAAAACTGGGGAAACTACAAAAAATATGAGAAAATACGTAAAAATGTATCTGTCTGGTTGTGTTCTCTGCTGGTGTCACGTAATATTGGTATTAACAAATAGAATCCAAGAGAGGTGCCTTAACGTAATTTTTTATTAACAAATAGGCACTGCCTGATGCTCTCCCTATGCCGTCCAGCTGCAGAGTAACCCCTCCCACACTAGTGTACAGTTATGAAAATGAAGTTGTGGATTGGGTGCATGATCCTCATTGCTCCAGAGGGAAGTGTGGGAGTGGGAGAGTGAGAGGAGGGGAGGGGAGCGGCTGGTGAGTCCCTTGGGTGACTTTGATCAGTTCCAAGTGGTTCCCTGGGTGAGAGGGAGTGGGGGAATCAAGGAGCCCAAGTAGGTAAACCTGATACGGAAAGTGTAACATGATACCTGATGCAGTAAGATCGTTATCTCGCCATGAATACCCACAGCATTGTAGTTGGAGAATGTTCTTGAAGCTTAACACCTGTATATTCAACTCTTGTTATTTGGGTGTAAATACCTTTAGTTTTTTGAGCGGTATTAACTGGACTACCGCCTGTTTGCTTAATATTCTGGTTATTAACTTGGGTTGTGTTGATTATTGTAAAGTGTCTTTTGGAGTGAGGTGTAAAACTCTAGATCTGGTTGTTATTCATTAATTTCTTTCAAAGTGTTATTTGTCCTTGCTATCTCCAGCACGTTCCACATCCCATCCCGATTCCAGTAGCGTTTCAGTGGCCATGCATTATCATACAGAAAAATCATTCCATAACACTTATTTACAACGGTCATATTTCTGCACTGAATTTGTACAGAAGTCGAATTCTAACTTATACTCGAATTATTAGATATAATTAAGAAATTGACCAATAGAATAGAAGGAGTTGGCCACCAATAAATCTTTTAGGCTCCTATAAACTAAACTTTTTTGTATTAAACTCTTTATGGCTTTTGATAGAAATCAGTGTATCTGAATGACAGACTTCTTTCTGGACCATAGTAACTGATTTTAAATCTTCGTGAAAGTTATTCATATTTCTGGTGCTGATTTCATGAACTGCATTGTTGGCTTGAAAAGGAGATATATTTTTAATGGAGAATTTAATTAAGTTGTAAATGTACTGAGAAGTAGCATTTTCTGTTTTTAATTCCATCGATATGTTGGCAAAAATACTTGTTCAAAACCGGTGGTAGGCAGAAAACATCTTCCGAGATTGTCCTAAATGCTTTCTCCGAAAATTATTTCGAGCAGTTAGTCCACGAACCCACGCGAATTGTAAATGGTTGCGAAAACACACTTGACCTCTTAGCCACAAACAATCCAGAGCTAATAGAGAGCATCATAACTGATACAGGGATTAGTGATCACAAGGTCGTTGTAGCTAGGCTCAATACCGTTTCTTCCAAATCCACCAGAAACAAATGCAAAATAATTTTATTTAAAAAAGCGGATAAAGTGTCACTAGAAGCCTTCCTAAGAGACAATCATCATTCCTTCCGAACTGACTATGGAAATGTAGACGAGATGTGGCTCAAATTCAAAGATATAGTAGCAACAGCAATTGAGAGATTCATACCTCATAAATTGGTAAGAGATGGAACTGATCCCCCATGGTACACAAAACAGGTCCGAACGCTGTTGCAGAGGCAACGGAAAAAGCATGCGAAGTTCAGAAGAACGCGAAATCTCGATGATTGGCTAAAATTTACAGACGCCCGAAGTTTGGCACGGACTTCAATGCGAGATGCCTTTAATAGGTTCCACAACGAAACATTGTCTCGAAATTTGGTAGAAAATCCGAAGAAATTCTGGTCGTATGTAAAGTACACAAGTGGCAAGACGCAGTCAATACCTTCGCTGCGCAGTGCCGATGGTACTGTTACCGACGACTGTGCCGCTAAAGCGGAGTTATTGAACGCAGTTTTCCGAGATTCCTTCACCAGGAAAGACGAATGGAATATTCCAGAATTTGAAACACGAACAGCTGCTAGCATGAGTTTCTCAGAAGTAGATACCTTAGGGGTTGCGAAGCAACTAAAATCGCTTGATACGGGCAAGTCTTCAGGTCCAGATTGTAAACCGATTAGATTCCTTTCAGATTACGCTGATACAATAGCTCCCTACTTAGCAATCATATAAAACCGCTCGCTCACCGATAGTTCTGTACCTACCGATTCGAAAATTGCGCAGGTCGCACCAGTGTTTAAGAAGGGTAGTAGGAGTAATCCATCGAACTACAGGCCTATATCATTGACGTCGGTTTGCGGTAGGGTTTTGGAGCATATACTGTATTCAAACATTATGAATCACCTCGAAGGGAACGATCTATTGATACGTAATCAGCATGGTTTCAGAAAACATCGTTCTTGTGCAACGCAGCTAGCTCTTTATTCACACGAAGTAATGGCCGCTATCGACAGGGGTTCTCAGGTTGATTCCGTATTTCTGGATTTCCGTGAAGCTTTTGACACCGTTCCTCACAAGCGACTTCTAATCAAGCTGCGGGCCTAAGGGGTATCGTCTCAGTTGTGCGACTGGATTCGTGATTTCCTGTCAGGAAGGTCGCAGTTCGTAGTAATAGACGGAAAATCATCGAGTAAAACTGAAATGATATCAGGCGTTCCCCAGGGAAGCGTCCTGGGACCTCTGCTGTTCCTGATCTATATAAATGACCTGGATGACAATCTGAGCAGTTCTCTCAGGTTGTTCGCAGATGATGCTGTAATTTACCGTCTAGTAAGGTCATCCGAAGACCAGTATCAGTTGCAAAGCGATTTTGAAAAGATTGCTGTATGGTGTGGCAGGTGGCAGTTGACGCTAAATAACGAAAAGTGTGAGGTGATCCACATGAGTTCCAAAAGAAATCCGTTGGAATTCGATTACTCGATAAATAGTACAATTCTCAAGGCTGTCAATTCAACTAAGTACCTGGGAGTCAAAATCACGAACAACTTTAGTTGGAAAGGCCACATAGATAATATTGTGGGGAAGGCGATCCAAAGGTTGCGTTTCATTGGCGGTACACTTAGAAGATGCAAGAAGTCCAATAAAGAGACAGCTTACACTACACTCGTTCGTCTTCTGTTAGAATATTGCTGCGCGGTGTGGGATCCTTACCAGGTGGGATTGACGGAGGACATCGAAAGGGTGCAAAAAAAGGGCAGCTCGTTTTGTATTATCACGTAATAGGGAGAGAGTGTGGCAAATATGATACGCGAGTTGGGATGGAAGTCATTAAAGCAAAGACGTTTTTCGTCGCGGCGAGATCTATTTACGAAATTTCAGTCACCAACTTTCTCTTCCGAATGCGAAAATATATTGTTGAGCCCAACCTACATAGGTAGGAATGATCATCAAAATAAAGTAAGAGAAATCAGAGCTCGAACAGAAAGGTTAAGGTGTTCGTTTTTCCCGCGCGCTGTTCGGGAGTGGAATGGTAGAGAGATAGTATGATTGTGGTTCGATGAACCCTCTGCCAAGCACTTAAATGTGAATTGCAGAGTTGTCATATAGATGTAGATGTAATAAGCCGTGAAACAAATCTCAGAATCACCTTCTTTAAACTGTTAAGAGAACTCGTGTCTAAGATATAAAAGGAGCAGTAAGTGTTGTAATCAATTAGTGCCAAAAAAGTTAGTCATAGCCAAACTCCTTTGTTATACTTCCTGAAACTTAACCACTTTGCAAACTCTACATTCTCTGTGGTTGGCTCTGAGCACTATTGGACTTAACTGCTGTGGTCATCAGTCCCCTAGAACCTAGAACTACTTAAACCTAACTAACCTAAGGACATCACACACATCCATGCCCGAGGCAGGATTCGAACCTGCGACCGTAGCGGTTGCGCGGTTCCAGACTGTAGCGCCTAGAACCGCTCGGCCACTACGGCCGGCTACATTCTCTGTGAATTCCGTCGTTATATTCTGACATCTCTGAAGCGTAATTGTCTCTATCGCGCCATAATGCCACTTCAAACTAAAACATAATTCTGCTAACTGTGTAAATGCTCTGACGCATGTTTTCAAATTTGATACCATATTTCTTGCTTTGTTTTAAGTATGAGTGGGGAATCGTTGTGGTAATCATCTCAATGTGTGCGGTAAACCACCCAAAAGAAGACTTCTTCGTTGACCCATTATGGACCGTGGGACAAGGGCTGGCATGTATTTCTTGATGCAATAATTTACCAACAGCCGTAAGTATTTTAGAAATTTATTTTATGAACTTCTTATGTGCTACCAGTTTCGGCATTACACTGATGCCATCTTCAGGCCCCACACGTCATAGTCGTAAAAACGCTATACATGGAAGGAGCCATATAACTTGATCTGTGAATCAAATTTTTATGCAACAGCCTGAAGATGGCATCAATGTAATACCGAAACTGGTAGCACATAAGAAGTTCATAAAATTAATTTTACAATACATACGGCTGATGGTAAATTATTGCATGAAGAAAAACAAACGAAGACTGGCCCCGAATACCAGCCCACCGTCGCGGGGTGGAACTGGGCTGCTGAAGGTCACTCGTTCAGTTCCTCTTGCCTCTTACCATTTTACCTGTCACGCTATTACAGTGCCATGACCTGTACTGGTTGCATGCCTACACAATTCGCTATTTGATTATGACTAATTGCTTTATTCCTTGAAGTAATTTTCAGTTCCTTGCAGCTCTTAATTTAATAGAAAATAATTCTTAAAGCAGTCGCGATTCTTAGCTTCCTTTACCAAGAATGAAAGATTAATTTACTATGTCTACATCATCTACATCTAAGTGACTACTCCTCAGTTCACACGTGAGTGCCTGGCAGAGGGTTTGTCAAATCACTTCCAGACTACATCTCTACCATACTATTCTCGAACAGTACGTGGGAAATATGAACACTTAAATCTTTCCGTATGAGCTCTGATTTCTCTTACTTTATTGTGATGATCATTTCTTCGTGTTAAGACTGGCATTAAGTATTTCGCGTTCAGAAGAGAAAATTTCTGATTGAAATTTTGTGAAAAGATCTCCCTGCATGAAAAAAGTCTTTGTTTTCATGACTGACACCCCAGTTCGCTTACCACATCCGTGAGACTCTCCCCCCTATTTCGCGATAGTACAAAATGAGCTTCCCTTCTTTGGACTTTTTCCGTGTCCTCTGTCAATCCTATGTGGTAAGGATCCATGTTGTTGTTGAAGTCTTCAGTCCAAAGACTGGTTTGATGCCATTCTCGATGCTACTGTATCCCTTGCGAGCCTCTTTATCTCCGAATAACTACTGCAACCTACATCCTTCTGAATCTGGTTACTATATTCATCTCTTGGTCTCCTTCTATGGTTTTTAACCCCAACGCTTTCTTCCAATACTGAATTGGTGATCTCTTGAGGTCTCAAAAAGTTTACTATCAACCGATCCCTTCTTTTGATCAAATTGTGCCGCAAATTTCTTGTCTCCCCAATTCCATTCAGTTCCTCCTCATTAGCTAAGCGATCTATCCATCTAATCTTCAACATTCTTCTCTAGCACCACATTTTGAAAGCTTCTATTATATTTTTGTCTAAACTATTTATCATCCATGTTTCACTTCCATACATGCCTGCACTTCCTATACAAATACCTATCTATATTTTATGTTAACAAATTTCTCTTCTTCAAAAATGATTTTTTTGCCATTGCTAGTCTAGATTTTACGTCTTCCCTATTTCGGCCATCATCAGTTATTTTGCTACCCAAATAACAAAAACAAAAGAAAACAAAAAAGAAAAAACATTCATCTACTACTTTAAGTGTCTTGCTTCCTGATTTAATTCGACTAAATTCGATTATATCTGTTTCGCTTTTATTGATGTTCAGCTAATATCCTCCTTTCAAGAAACTGTCCATTCCGTTCAACTGTTCTTCCAAGTCCTTTGGTATTTCTGACAGAACTACAGTGTCATCGGCAGACGTCGGAGTTTTTATTTCTTCTCCCTGAGCTGTAATTGTCATCCCAAATTTTTCTTTGGTTTTCTTTACTGTTTGTTCAATGTACAGACTGAATAATATCAGGGATAGGCTACAAGCCTTTTTTCGACTTAGCCTATTCAGAGCTCTGTCAAATTCTTCTCGCAGTATTGTATCTCCCATTTGATCTTCATCTACTTCCACTTCCTTTTCAATTAAATTGGCTTCAACTACATGTCCCTTGTGTAACGCCTCTACATACTCGTTTGCATTTTCTGTAAATCTAATTTTTTTAATGAATAAAATGTTCATCGGGTTTCCAAAAATGGCCAAGGAGTGCTTCGCCGAAAGTTCGTGTAGTTTTAACCAATTGACGCAGTTAGAAACCCGAGAACATTTTATCCAATGTTATCGCCGCGAGACTCTACATTCATAATATTTTTAATGTTTGTATTCCCTTTCGCTTGCTTCATTTGTTGTATTTTTATATTTTCTCCTTTCATCGAGTAAATGCAATATTGAGTTATCCAAGGATTTCTACTTGACCTTGTCCTTTTACTTATTTGCTGCCTTCAATTTTTCATCTCTTAAAGCTGCCAATTCCTTTACCCTGTTTAGCCAACCGTTGTCTAGAGCCCCATTTGAAACTCTCAACAACCTCTGGTTCCAGGTGCAATCTCTTCAATTTCCTATCTTTTTGCAGTTTCTACAGTTTTAATCTACATTTTATAAACAATAAATTGCGTCAGAATTCGTATCTCCGCCTTGAAACTTCTTAAAATTTAAAATCTGGTTCCTAATTCGCTATATTACCATTATATAACCAATATGAAACCGTCCGGTGTATCCAGGTCTGTTCCATGTACATAACCTTCTTTTATGATTCTTAAACCAAGTGCTAGCGATGATTAAATTATGCTCTGTGCAAAATTCTACCAGGTAGCTTCCTCTTTCATTCCATTCCCAGAATCCATATTCACGTGCTATTTTTCCTTAGCTTCCTTTTCTTATTGCCGAATTACAGTCTCCCATCACAATTAAATTTTCGTCTCATTCAACTATCTGAATAATTTCTTTCATTTCATCATACATTTCTTCAATCTCTTCATCACCTGAGGAGCTAGTTGGCATATAAACTTGTCCTACTGTAGTAGGCATGGGCTTCGTGCCTATCTTCGCTACGATAATGCGTTCACTATGCTGTTCATAGTTAGTTACCCGCATTCCTATTTTTTATATTCGTTATGAAATCCACTTCTGCATTACCATCATTTGATTTTCCATTTATAACCCTGAATTCACCCGACCAGAAGTCCTGTTGCTCTTGCCACCAAACTTCACTAATTCTCACTACATCTGACTTCAACCTATCCATTTCGCTTCCTAAGTTTTCTAATCTACCTGCCCAATAAAGGGGAGTTGGAACGCCCTATCCCGACAATGTTAAATTTAGTGACTTGGCTTCCCTGTATTTCAGGAACTACTGTAGCCATTGACATGAAACTTTTACAGGACATTAAACTGTATGTTCTGAGTCTACTGAACTACAGTAATTGCATTTCAGCCACTGCTTTCGAAAATACAATTTTTAATCACACAATTAAAATTTTGTATACTTTTTTGTACGTTTTCCTAAGTAATTTTAACTATACGTAACATTATGTTCTTCTTTTAGTTCAGTAGACTCAGGATCTGTATATTATTACTTCCTGAAAATCTGAATACTCGGAGTGGTTTTTGGGATTTAGGGAAAATGCAATAGAAAATGTAAATTTTCAGGAACGGCTTCTGTATCTCACTTAATATATGCTTAATTTTTTTTATTTTTAGTCACTCAGACGCACCATGCACCATACTGTATATCATCCTCTTGATTTTTTCCAAGTTTTTTCTTCTTTTCTTTTTTCTGGACTCGTTAGTGCCGAACTGTGCTTCATACTCTGCATTATCAATGCGAACCTTGTCCATCCGTTCAAGTTCTCTGAGGCAGTTTGCTCCAGGATTAATTCCCATACGCTGTAGCACTTTCACCCGACCGATGGTGCCATCATTAAAATAAATAACAGCACCTCTGACCCCCCACTTTAGTGTCTTCATTCCTACAAAAAAATTTTTTGGTAAGCGAGTCCATACAAGATTACTGTACGACTAATTGGGATTTTGAGTCTGATCATGCAGACACTCCTTCAGTAATTCAGGATTTGCAATGTCTCTGTAAATAGTTTTTGTGATATCCATGACTGGTGATGGGATGGGATGTTTATGAATGTATGAACTCTTTGAGTACTGGGCATTGCGGTACTTGCACCTTGAGTCAGGTCCAGGAGGGCAAAGATGGTGACTGGTTTTCTCACCAGTTGACAGTCTGTGGAAGAAGGTAGCCCATACTGCCTGCTTCATTTCCAACAAATGCTCAGTATTATTTCTAATGACCATCCCATAATACTGCTGTAATTTATTAATCATTTTGTCTGTCAGCCTGCCTGTTATGTCTTAGTAACCCTACTGGGAAAATCATTGATGTATATCAGGAATACTATCGGTCCTAATATGCTAGCTTGTGGAACCCCTATATTAATGTATTTTGGTTCTGGTAAGTGTTTTACTAAATGTTTGGACCTATTTGAAGTATGTGTTATCTCTACTCTTTGTACTCCATCTGTTAGGTATGGTCGAAACCAGTCATTAGCTACTCCTCTTATTCCTAATGCTTCTAATTTATTTAATAGAATCTTTGGTCGACTGTATCAAACACATTAGAAAGATCCAAAAATATGCCTGTGACACACTCCTCCTTATCAAGAGCATCAAGTACAACTTTTGTTAATTCTTCTATGGCTGACTCCGTATTTTTGCCACTTCGGAAACCAAACTGTGATTCGCTTAAAAGATTGTATTTAATCAGGTAATTCATTAATCTGTCTTTCATAATTGCTTATATTATTTTTGAGAATGCTGACAGCAGGGAAATGAGCCGGTAATTTTCTATGTCTTCTGCATTACCTTTCTTAAGCAAAGGTACAACTCTTGCCTGTTTGAACTGGTCTGGAAATGTCCCTGATGTGAAAGATTCATTTATTGTATTTGTTAAGGGGCCTTGTATAATCCCTGTGCATTTTTTTCAGTACACACATTGGTACTTCATCTAAGCCTACTGACTTTTGATTTGTTAGTTTTTGAATTGTTTTACTGACTTCATTCTCTGTGGTTGGAAGTGACATCATTGTATTTAGTGCAACATTATTTGCAAAAAAATGGTTCAAATGGCTCTGAGCACTATGGGACTTTACATCTATGGTCATCAGTCCCCTAGAACTTAGAACTACTTAAACCTAACTAACCTAAGGACACCACACAACACCCAGTCATCACGAGGCAGAGAAAATCCCTGACCCCGCCGGGAATCGAACCCGGGAAGCCGTGCGTGGGAAGCGAGAACGCTACCGCACGACCACGAGCTGCGGACATTATTATTTACAGGTGTTATATTTGTTCTGGGGAATTTTTACTGTAACTTCTCTGCAATACTTGAAAATACTGCAAGTTTACCATTTTGATTGGTATCTCAAACATGAAAATTGCGTTGTGGCATTTGACATAAACTTTGGGCTAGTTAGTGTGCTCTTCTCCCCTTAAAAAGTTGCTTGTTCAGTGTTGTTTTCGTTTATACTTCATTTAGGACTACGATGAAATTTCAGCTGCCTACTTAGCATGATATCAGCGTTTTGTACAGTTATAGACCAATTTAGATGTAGAATTAGAAATGTGGCAATCAGTTACTAATAGTAATCAAAGCGAACTCGGTCCCTGGTTAGAAGCCCGCCACCGCTTAAATTTTGATTAATAATCAACAATGGCCGCAGAAGACTTCCGGCGTAGGAAGTCACCCTCCCTCATTCTGCCAACAGCCTTGTCGAAGAGGGCGGAGGAGCGGACAGAGGTTCAGAGCACTCTCTTGTCTTTGGGGTGGGAAACTGCCCCTAAAGGCGAAAGGATCAGCAATGATGAACGGCAAGAGGTTGCGAGGCGTATATCCGCAGGACATGTGGCCTATAACTGAAGAAGTGTCATGACGATCTCTTCATTAGCAAAAGATTCCGAAATAGTCCCCTATTCGGATCTCCGGTAGGGGACTGCCAAAGGGGAGGTGACCATGAGAAAAAGATTGAATAACCAATGGGTGGAAAACGTTCTACAAGTCGGGGCGTAGAAAGTCAGAAGCTTGAACGTGATAGTGAAGCTAGAAAATCTGAAATGGGAAATTCAAAGGCTCAGACTAGATATAGTACGAGTCAGTGATATGAAATGGAAGGAAGACAAGGATTTATGGACAGATGAGTAAAGGGTAACATCAGCAGCAGCAGAAAATGGTATAACGGCAATAGGATTTTAATGAATAGGAAAAAAGGGCAGAGAGTGTGTTACCGTGAACAGTTCAGTGATAGCGCTGCTTTCACCACAACAGACAGCAATCCAACATGAACAACTATAGTTCAGATATATATGCCGACGTCGCAAGCCGAAGATTAAGAGATAGAGAAAGTATATGAGGATATTGAAAGGGTAATACAATACGTAAAGGGAGATGAAAATCTAATAGTCACGGGTGACTGGAATGCAGTTGCAGAGGAAGGAGCTGAACAAAAGGCTACAGAAGGATATGGGCTTGGGACAAGGAATGACAGAGGAGAAAGACTAACTGAGTTCTGTAATAAATTTCAGCTATTAATAGTCTGTTCAAGAATCACGAGGAGCAGGTACACTTGTAAAAGGCCGGGTGATACGGGGAGATTTCAGTTAGATTACATCATGGTCAGGCAGAAATTCCGAAATCAGATAGTGGGTTGTAAGGCGTACCCAGGAGCAGATATAAATTCCGATCAAAATGCGGTAGTGATGAAGAGTAGGCTGAAGTTTAAGAAATTAGTCAGGAAGAATCAATACGCAAAGAAGTGGATACGGAAGTACTAAGGAATGATGAGATAAGCTTGAAGTTCTCTGAGGCTGTAGATACTGCACTAAGGATTTGCTCAGTAGGCAGAACAATTAAAGGGAAACGGACATCTATAAAATAGGCGATCACGGAAGTTGGAAATAAAATATAGGTGCATAGAAAGTAACTATGGGTAACAGAAGAAATACTTCAGTTGATCGATGAAAGAAGGAAGTACAAAAATGTTGATGTAAAATCAGGAATACAGAATACAAGTCGCTGAGGAATGAAATATATAGGAAGTGCAGGGAAGCTAAGCCGAAATGGCCGCATGGAAAATGTGAGGAAATCTAAAAAGAAATGATTGTCGGAAGGACTGACTCAGCTTAAAGGAAAGTCAAATTAACTGAAATGAGAAGCAAGGGTGGGAACATGAAGAGTGCAACGGGAATTTCACTGTTGAATGCAGAGGAGAGAGCGGATAGGTGGAAAGAGAACACTGAAGGCCTCTACGAGGGGAATAACTTGTGTGATGTGATAGAATAAGAAACAGGAGTCGATTTAGAAGAGATAGGAGATACAATATTAGAATCAGAATTTAAAAGAGCTTTGAAGGACTTCAGATCAAATAAGGCAGAAAGGATAGGTAACATTCGAACAGAATTCCTAAAATAGTCTCCTTTTTGGGTACACCAAGAGAGCCACAGTTCCCCTATGCTGTAGCCATCCACTTACTACCATCATATCAAGGAAATGAAAAAATAACCAATGGGAGCACTTTCTTGATCTGACTCTAAAGGAGCCCCTCCTCCCATAAATTCGTTGTAGAGAATAATAATTGATAAATCAACTTCGAGCCTTTCTTTGGCCTTCTTGTCCAGTCGGTTCACCTTACTTAGTGGTATCACTAGAGGAGGCTATAGAGAAACAGTCATCAGTCAGTCTCTCCATCATCCTCACGAGCTACAACACACCTATTCTTTCAGTGATGTACTGCAGGATCTAAAAAAAGAACAGTTTGCTTGCGAGTGCCTAAATTGACAAATTTGTAACGTTTAAAAATAGGCTAACAAATTCGGGGAATAATGTCTACAATAATGGTTTTTTATCCAAATATACCTCAAAATTACCTCAGTCGCCTAGCATTTATTTACAATTGATAACTTGCGTTTTTCAAGATAAGTACTAATAATAAATATCAACAGCTGAAATACAGGCGTTCATGCTAGTCAGGACTCCAAAAATTCAACTATTCAAGTAGTAGAGAATTTCTTCAACTGTAAGTACAGTGCAACTTCGTCTCTTTTAGTCTGAAGCAATACGATATGCTGCGCATGGTGACCGAGAAAAAATGCTTTTCACTACCCAGATACAGAAATGTACTGTAAGCGTTACAAATTACGGAATTACTAGGAGTGGTATGAAAATTATCAGATGGAACAGGTGTCAGATTGGACAGGAAGACAATTATGTGGCGGTAGAGTGGATGGTAGACTGACAAAGAAATTTCTTTTATGGATTTCTGTAGATAAGAAAAGACCGAGAGGACGCGTCAGTGGAATGCGTGTGCACAACGTTAGAAAATGTGTGGTTGCAACATGGATGCGTTTATCTGAAGGCTGTAATCTATGGAAATGTCTCTAGGAGGTCAGTACCCACGACGCCTGACGATCTTGAGGATGACGATTACATGTAAGAGACTATTTGTTATTTATGAACATTTTTCGAACCACTCGTCTCAGAAAACATAGAAACGCGATGTCTTAAAAGGCCCCAGAAATAACTGAAAAGCTTAATTTACTCACCGGGTAGAACATAGAACTAAAATACACCCATAAACGTCTCGTTTAGGGCAGAGGATACGAGTATTATTTTTCTTAGAAATGTTCGAAGTGAACTTCATTGTTAGAGGATAAAGAAGGTGAAGTATTGTCGGCAGTGTGCAGGCTGATGGAGCAGGGCGTGGCGGGCATCATCGGCCCCTCGCAGAGCGCCTCCACAGACATCGTGCGCTCCATCTGCGACCGGCTGCACGTCCCCCAGTTGGTGCTCAACTGGGACCCCAGTCCGCCAACCGCAGCCTCCTACCAGCTCAACCTGCACCCTGAGTCTCATCTGCTGTCGCAGGTGAGCCATCAGTATTCATGTGAGCAGATATTCGTTCGAGTCACTCAGTAAGAAAAGTTACGTACAGTTATCGGTATCAAACAATCTATGTAAAAAATATACCTTCTTAGCCAATGTCGGGTTTGACAGGCACGAAGACAAGCAGCAGAAATTCTCGCCATGTGCACGCGGACATAATCTTGCTGAAATGTAAACCCAGGATCGCTTGATATAAAGGGCAACTAAACGGGGCGTACAATTTCGTCGATGTACTACTGCGCTCTAAGGGTGTAGGGGATGACAACGAAAGTGGTCCTGCTATGAAAAGAAGTGACACCCCAGACCATTATTGGTGGTTGTTGGGCCGTATGACGGGTGAAAGTCAGGTCGATATTCCACCCCTGTCAGCAGCGACTCGAGTGGAACTGTCTGTAGTGACGAGTCAGTCACTCTTCGAGCTGAGCCTCCATGCCCAGTGAAGACGTTTCTGGAGTTGCACCAGACTGCAGTGATAACACTGGGATACCAGCCGGACTGTAGCCCGCCATGCGGCCCAACAACCATGGGTGATGGTCTGTGGTCCACTTCTGTTCATAGCAGGACCCTTTTGGTCGTCATCCCCTACACCCTTGCGGCGCAGCGTTACGTCGATGATATTCTATTCCCTTTTATTGCGTTTTTGTGAAGCCGTCCTGCTCTTACATTTGAATAACATAATGGCCGCCCGCATACGGCGAGAGTTTCTCTTACTTGCCTTAGTGTTTGCCAAACCCTACGTAGGTCAGCAAAGTTTCGGGATGTCTCATCAGTTGAGAACGTTCGGAACATTATTGGCTGGGCCCTCCAACCATCTCAAGATTTTGACGATCTAACGCGCCAGTTCGACAGAATGTGGCACGATACGCCCCAGGATTGCATCCAGCAACTCTCTGAACCAATTACAAGCTAAATAACTGCCTGCACCAGGGTCAAAGATGGACCAGCGCATTACTGACTTGCTCAATTTGTCAAGCTCTTTATTTTTAAAAAATCATCCGTTTTTTCGGTGATGGTAATAATTCGTTTCTCTGTACATGTACATCTACCTATTTCTGTTCCATTCGGACAATTCCTTTGTGGTGTGTCGTTTCCATTTTTGCATGTAACACTAAGTTTGCTCCAGCAGCCGCTAGCCAACATCTTATTTATTCGTTTATTCATGCAATTATTTCCTGATATCAGACTACGCAGCGTGTATTCGCCACATTGACTGCCAATGGATGGATAAAAATTTCCCTTTCATTTTGTTTTCATTACCGCACTGTTTAGACTACGAAGCCATCTTCAGTAGCTTATACAGTGTAACCCATCAAAATTAACAAATCTGTTCAAAAAATGTTCAAATGTGTGTGAAATCTTATGGGACTTAACTGCTAAGGTCATCAGTCCCTAAGCTTACACACTACTTAACCTAAATTATCCTAAGGACAAACACATACACACATGCCCGAGGGACGTCTCGAACCTCCGCCGCGATCAGCAGCTCAGTCCACGACTGCAGCTGCTTAGACCGCTCGGCTAATCCCGCGCGTCGACAAATCTGTGTTCGAGTTCAATTATTCATCAAACAAGTCAGTGGTAAAAGTGTGAAAGGTTGGTCGACTTCGTACTTAAAGATATAATACCAAGTACATCTAGAATAAAGATAACGTAGACATTATTCCTTTATTCCTAAGTGGTATACTAGAAAATGGCTGTTCTAGGTAGCAAAGGCGTCACATTTTTATATTTGCAGTCCGAGCAACAGCGATCAAAGATAGTTCAGACTCAGGAACAACACTATTGGAGAGGGAAAACACTATACGGACTGATGAGTAGTGGTAAACATTGGGAAATGCCCATGGCTGGGTTCTAACACACCGATAACCGCTTTAGCGTAACAGACGTACGTTCGGGCAGGAGCTGGAGGTATTCTTGCGAGCAAGAAGATTACATGCGATTAAGCGTGGCCCCAGATTTACTTGTCATAGTCCTAGAAGTTCGATCATGTGCATCCGTTTGTTCCATTATGGTCCCTCGCAGCCGACTCCTATGTTCAGCCTGGGCTTATGTAGTTCCCGTGTTACCTGATCTCTACCCTAAGAGGACCCCCGTAATGCCTTCGAACGAGAATCACGCATCCCAGTGCCGACTTACCTTCATGAGTTCTGCGGGTAAGCTGAACGATCACGGATGAGGACGGATCTCCATCCATTACTGTGTTGTCGTGTCCATGTTACTACGGGTCGCCGTTATCAAAAAGGTGAAAGATGTTCCGGGACGCACTAGGAATGGTGTGAGTTCCTCATGAGTATGCAAAGATAGTGGTAAAGTAAAATTAATAGCAATAGCAGCCCTCGGTCGCAAAAAAGGATTCTTTTGCCCAAGGTTTCATCACTGCTATGAGTGTCTTCATCAGTAATAAAACTCTCAACTGGTCATATCATTAAACTAAAAATCAAATGATAAAGTTTTAGTCACCAGTTTTGTGAAACAGAATACGTAAAACGCAAGCCACTATGGGCTGCTCAAATGCGTCGAGCTACGGTAGCACCAGACTGTCTTTTATGTGGCTTTACTTTGTAAACGGTCGATGACCACGAAGCCATATTCAAAACCTGATAGTGAGGAAGAGTAGAAAATATGATATCATGTAGCACACATCGGTTAACGGTTCTGTAGTTCATGTTACTATTATATCCATTATGAATCTTTTAAAGACTTTTCCGTGTGACGGCAGCAAATAAGCTGTATTCCATTTCGATCCGTTGTCCCCCTGCATCATAAAACATCAGCAATATGTTGTCCTGCATTTTTAATATATCGCCTTCTGTGCAAATCGTCTTGTTGCCCATTGTTATTCTGAGGGCGGTTTTCGTTGGGACTGCGAAGACTTGCCTCCCCCCCCCCCCCCCCCAATACACAAGGGGCTATCTACAAGTATCTCCAGGCTGCCAGAAGCAAACTACAGGACATTCACAAAAATTACACTTATCAGTAGATAGAGCATCTCTCGAAGTTTCGATTCATAAAGTATGGACAAAGAGCGCGCAATTAGGGCGCAGGCGTGTCGGAACACGTAGACAAATCATCTCCTCCACATTTTCATACTGAATTAGTTCGTGCAACCCACTGAACAGATTTCCAAAACTGGTAAAGGAACTGCACGCACGTGCTCTTCCATCCGTGATGACATTTGCCACGTCCCAAGTTACAAACATGGGAAGATGTTCTACCCACTGATAATCTCATTTTTCGATATGTCTTGTAGATTTCACGCAGTTGTCTTTCGAAACCCCAGTTACTTACGAATAAGCCTTTATCTCTGATAGCAGCTCATGGGCGAAGCTTTGTGTTAATTACAGATTACAGAGGATTAACTCCTCTATTGGGATATGTAAATTGCCTTTTAGGCTTCAAAATCTATTCTATTCTAAATCTATTTTATAAACGGACATATAATATTTTCGTAACATTAGCTCTTGCATGCAGTTTGGTAACCTAAGATCATAACTTTATACATCCACATGTTAATTTCCTCATTAGAACTTTGTATCTTGTGACTAACTGTCGAATATTATCAATACCTGTGCTCTGATTAATAATGTTCACGTCGTTGGTGCTCTGCGCACTCGTCATGTCCAGAGTAACTCGCTTAAGCTGTTTTGCTCCCTTCTTGCAGTTTTTAGTGTATTGCACACTATATCACATTACACTACTGGCCATTAAAATTTTTACACCACGAAGATGACGTGCTAGAGACGCGAAATTTAATCGACAGGAAGAAGATGCTGCGATATGCAAATGATTAACTTTTCAGAGCATTCACACAAGGTTGGTGCTGGTGGCGACACCTACAACCTGCTGACATGAGGAAAGTTTCCAAACGATTTCTCATACACAAACAGCAGTTGACCGGCGTTGCCTCGTGAAACGTTGTTGTGATGCCTTGTGTAAGGAGGAGAAATGCGTACCATCACGTTTCAGACTTTGATAAAGGTCGGATTGTAGCCTAACGCGATTGCGGTTTATTGTATCGCGACGCTGCTGCTCGCGTTGGTCGTCAATGACTGTTAGCAGAATATGGAATCGGTGGGTTCAGGAGGGTAATACGGAACGCCATGCTGGATCCCAACGGCCTCTTATCACTAGTAGTCGATATGAAAGGCATCTTATCCGCATGGCTGTAACAGATCTTGCAGCCACGTCTCGATCCCTGAGTCAGCAGATGGGGACGTTTTAAAGACAACAACCATCTACACGAACAGTTCGACGACGTTTGCAGCAGCATGGACTATCAGTTTGGAGACCATGGCTGCGGTTACCCTTGACGTTGCATCACAGACAGGAGCGCCTGCGATGGTGTACTCAACGACGAATGGCAAAACGTCATTTTTTCGGATGAATCCAGGTTCTGTTTACAGCATCACGATGGTCGCATCCGTGCTTGGCGACACCGCGGTGAACGCACATTGGAAGCGTGTATTCATCGTCGCCATACTGGCGTATCACCCGGCGCGACGGTATGGGGTGCCATTGGTTACACGTCTCGGTCACCTCTAGTTCGCATTGACGGCACTTTGAACAGTGGACGTTATGTTTCAGATGTGTTACGACCCGTGGCTCTACCCTTCATTCGATGCCTGCGAAACCCTACATTTCAGTAGGATAATGCTCGACCGCATGTTGCAGGTCGTGTACGGGCCTTTCTGGATAGAGAAAATGTTCGACTGCTGCCCTGGCCAGCACATTCTTCAGATGTCTCACCAACTGGAAACGTCTGGTCAATGGCGGCTGAGCAACTGGCTCGTCAGAATACGCCAGTCACTACTCTTGATGAACTGTGGTATGGTGTTGAAGTTGCATGAGCAGCTGTACCTGTACACGCCATCCGAGCTCTGATTGACTCAATGCCCAGGCGTATCAAGGCCGTTATTACGGCCAGAGGTGGTTGTTCTGGGTACTGATTTCTCAGGATCTATGCACCCAAATTACGTGAATATGTAATCACATGTCAGTTCTAGTATAATATATTTGTCCCCTTTATCATCTGCATTTCTTCTTGGTGTAGCAATTTTAATGGCTAGTAGTGTGGAATAGCTCGTTGCGAAGTGCGTGGACTGAAGCTGGTATGAGCTGTGTGGCGTGTGCAGGCGCTGGTGGACGTACTGCGTGAGCTGAAGTGGCGCTCCTACACGGTGCTGTACCAGGATGAGGAGTCGCTGGTGCGCCTGCGCAGTGTGCTGCAGGAGAGGGAGCCCCGGGACCCACCCATCGCCGTCCGGCAGCTGAACCCAGATGGCGACCACAGGTACACCCGCATCGGTTATCTCATACTCATGACAGTCATATTGTCGGTCGAAAGTTATCTTAATAAATAAGAGAGGTTAAGAAGATTTGCTTTACTTCTGGCTTGTTTCTTTCTGAATGTAATGTTTTTAAGAATGTAAGCTGTTGCATACCAAAAAATTCCACTCACAGAAAATGAATGTGGGCATAAGTTAACCTCACATTTACTGTTAAGGACTAAGTCTGTCTGCGACAATGAGAAGCTAATCCGACTGCAAGAGTGTAAATGAAGTTGCCTGTCTGAATGAGAACTGTCTGTGGGAAAAAAAGACTTTGATCTTTGGCAAGAATAAGTAACTCAACACTGTTAATTGACCCTATGAAAATGAAAACTTGTATGTTATGTATTTGGCTCATCTGTGTTGTTGCTATGGAAAACGATGTGCAACTGCTGTCCTGGAAAAAGAAGAAAAGGCGTGTCTCTGTTTCTGAGCTGCTACTAATACATAGGATCGTGGCAGCGCAATCCGAGCTCCTAAATACATGTAATGCGAACTAGGTTCCCATAAAATTAATTATCTCTCATAAATAAGAATTGTCATCAGGTAATGGGATCTGCATGATGATTTAGAATAATCTGAGTTACTTTCGAGACAAAAAATTCTTCTCAAGAAACTCTATCGAAAGATAAAAAAAACCTCAGAAATTTCTTGGTACTATTTCATTTACAGAATTTCACCATTGAAAGCTTGGCAAGCAATAAGGAAATTTTTCATTACAAATTACAAATACGTAAGATCAACACTGAAGAAATACAAAACTGTACCTCAACATGAAGATTTATTCTAACACAAAAATGCTCACATTAATGATTAAATTCTTTTCGTCTTTTCAAATCCATTATCATTGACTGTGACAAAACCTTTAAAAGTAGTAAGAAATTCCTGATCTGGATGTCTGTGTTGAACCAAGAATGCCGAATTAAATGCTGCCGTAATAAAGTAAAATATGTTCATTCGTCACCTTAAATCCCAAACTTCTCAAAATAGTATTTTAGTTTCTGAAGAAGAGAAATTTAAGTGTCAGGTAGTCTTTTCTGAAAGACTGTAGCCATGTATGGAAGAGAAAAGTGGACGATAAATAGTTTAGACAAAAAGAGAATCGAAGCTTTCGAAATGTGGTGCTACAGAAGAATGCTGAAGATTTGATGGGTAGATCACATAACTAATGAGGAGGTATTGAATAGAAGGTATTGAATAGAATTGGGGAGAAGAGAAATTTGTGACACAACTTGACTAGAAGAAGGGATCGGTTGGTAGGACATATTCTGAGGCATCAAGGGATCACCAATTTAGTATTGGAGGGCAGCGCGGAGGGTAAAAATCGCAGAGTGAGACCAAGATATGAAAACACTAAACAGATTCAGAAGGATGTAGGTTGCAGGAGGTACTGAGAGATGAAGAAGCTTGCACAGGATAGAGTAGCATGCAGAGCTGCATCAAACTAGTCTCTGGACTGAAGACCACAACAAATTAGTAAACAAATCTCATTCAATACATATGATAATGTTCCATTTGTAATAATGATATCTCCAATCAGATCAATAAATTAATTCGCAAGAACACCACGTTCTGTGTTTTCATGTACAAGCTCACTGCCACGACACCGCGCTACAACTCCCTGTCTCTTCTCCTCATGATCAAGAGTTAGCACCCTTGCATCTTCGCAAAGCGAAGATCACCTAACTAGGCGCCGAGTAGCACATCGTCTACGACGAGGCTACGCACGCGTAATTAAACGATACAAATGTTACATGCGTGTTCTAAGACACCCAAAACAAGAAAATTGCCTATAAAATATATACACACACCTTTCATTACCACTCGGCCCCTCCCGCCACAACTTTGCAGAGTTAGGTTTGTAAGTGACAAAGATTAGTCTGGAAAATTCTGTATCGAAGTTGTGCAATAGAGTAAAGAGTACATAAGCTGAAACAATGGAATAACAAAAGGATGAACATAGAAACGTAACTTGTTTTACAGTAATGACAAATGCATTAAACCGTCGTGCACAGGCGCACAAATAGAATAAGAAACATCAATGTAAACTAGGCACAGGTATGAAAGACTCGTGGTACTCGTCCCTGTTTTCTATGTTACTATTTTGTGCACATAATAAATGGTTGATGGATACGCACTGCACATTGTATGTGAGACTGCTGCAATAAATTTATTATATCACAAAGATGAAGACAGCACATCACTGAAATGCCGATTTGTATAGTCCTGCGTAAAAGGTGTCGCTGTCGTTGATATATATGCAAGGAAAATTAGTGTCAACATGATTGTACGCAGTACAACAGTAATATGTCGTAGAAGAGTGTGTCGAAATAAACATTTTGTCGAAGACTCAGGGCAAGATAAACACTGTTATATCCCATGGCCTCGATAGTGTTACATGAGTAGATGACTTCATTTGTGAATAGGCTAAGGCCAGATTCAGAGGATGCAGAATCAGTCCAAAAATTCTCCGCTGACAACTCGAAGCCAATGTGTCTCACAACCTTACTGCCAGGTGTAAAGTTACGTATTAAGACGAAAACGTAGTTTCAGTTCATCAAGTGTCTGGTGGTTGGTAGTAACCTTCTCATAAATCCAACTGAAGAGAGCTAGCCTATTTTTGTTGTGAAACTGTGCATTACTTACACAAACACATTACAGTTCATGTGTCCAGACATAAAGAATCCTAAGAATGTGTGCGATCAGAATATTACATAGTAGATAAACAATGTTGTAAAAGACTGAATACGTAAGCTAATATTAAGACTGAAAGATATATGTTATAGTATTGTAATACACTAATAGCTAAAGGAAGTTTGCACAAAAGAATAAGTTTGGAGGAGGCAGTCAAACCCAATACACAGCACAAAGCTTAAGTTGAAGATCCTAATGCAAATCAAATGACGGAAAACCATAAACTTTGCATAGTAAAGTGTAAATGAAATTATTCACACCAGTGGAACGAAATAATCTAGGTAAGAAATCATGAACAAAATATTGTTTCCATACTACACATTAAATGGGAATAGAAAAATTAATGCATCATGATATATTAAATCTATATTCCTGGGTGTAATACTGACCTTCATTGGATAAAACATATCTACAACAACCATAAATCGGAATATACTTCCTACCCAATTCTCAGACTCGAGCAACTACTAACAAGGAAACCGCATGAAAGGAGAGGACAGAGGGTTTGTGCACAAAATTGCCACTGTACTTGGTAAAAGAAACGAATTGTACTGAAACGTCTGTTGTTAGCCTGCCAACACAAGAATACTAAAATGTGGACAAATCTGCTTAGTCTATGCTCGTGCCTAGTAACAATTATCATCCAAGAACAATATGCTGAATATATCGCACACACAAGAAAGATAATGTTGTGCAATAGGCACACCTTACAGATATACTCAAAAAGATAAAGAATTAGTATACTAAATTACTACTAAATACGTTTAACCTCTTAAGCTTATGTATACTGACCATAGCTAAATGAAGCGTCATTGGCCTGTTGACTGGAAAAAAAGTTATTAGAACAAGAAAGAGAAAAACAAACATAAAACTAAGAACATGAAAATAGTTGTTATCTACCACAAATATGAATATCTGATCGACATATAAGTACTTAACATCTTACGCCAGTGTCCAAATTGCTCACAATAACAGTGTATCTGCCCGTAAGCAATTTTGTTGGTTTATCCTGTATCCGATATTAATGTT